>NW_009725188.1:11959-47921 GCF_000703405.1 Apaloderma vittatum
TGAAATAAAACTGACCAGTCCGCCTCCTCCTTTTTAATTAGATCCTGTTGGGATGAGATATCCCTTCCTGAAATGAGAGAAAGGTAAAATTCACCCCCCCACCCACAGACCTTTGCACACTTGACAGCTGTGATAATATGACACTACCCCCTGCAATTTGGATAGGGCTTAAGTGACAGAAGGTATTTCTAGACAGCTAGCGTGGAACTTGCAGGCTCTTGCTGCATGAGGCTACCAGCTGTGTGCTGCTTACAGTGGGGTGATGATAATCGGTGTCTGCTGATGGTCAAAACCATGATCGTTGGAGAGCTTAAGGAGGAGCGAGCCTGTGTGATTCATCTGCTGCACTACACAGTAGCCAAGTCTGCAGTCTCTGCGGTTACTGCTGTTGAGGGGAGGATGTGACAGGTATATAGTTCTGTATATTCTGTATATACTTTTGTGCATTACTCAAAGCTCCCTAGCTAAGAGTGAGGTTACCTTGCTTCTGGTTGTGGAAGTGCATAGGAAGACAGTCTCAGTTCTGAAGAGCCTGAATGTGTGTTATTTTAGGCACGCACATACGCAAACACACAGGCTGTATTTAGGGAACATTTCTAAGGCTGCAAAATCTGTCTCTGAAAAGCCAGGAAGTGTTGGAAATCAAGCGTTCAACTTCAATCTGCCCCTTTCCGAAGGATGGTGACAGGTCCCAAAGCACACACTTTTCTTCCCTTCTCCATGTTAAGCTGCCTTTGCTCACTTCATCAGAGTGAGCTGTTGGAGAAGCTTCAGCTTGCCCGGATGCATTTTGCAAATAAGATGGAGAATGTCCCTCGGTAGCTCCCTCGACAGACCTGCCAAGACGTATGTTCCCCCTCCTTTGATTTTGGAGCAGCTTTCGAGCTGAGGTGAGAGCCTGCCCAACTCATGGGGACACCGTGCCTGGTAAGGTGACCCCTTGGGTGCCCTGCTGACCTGGGTCCTCTCCCTTAGGATCAGCTTCCTGGCTTAGACCTGCCTCATTGTTGCGGACACGGCTGGGCTGAGCCTGGCCACCGTTTGTCACAGGGCCTGCCAGACTGGGGTGCTGTGACAGTGCAGCCCTGGCTGGCAGAGCCTCCAACTCCTGCTGTGCTGTCCTGCTCAGTTCCCTGCTCCCCTTTCCCTGCCTTCCCACACACCTGCCTTACATGTGGCTTCTGGTTATTTCACCTAATTTTTCCCAGTCCTTCCTCTTTCCCAGTCTCCCTCTCCTTCCATGTACAGGCTGGTTGGAGTTGCTTTCAGAGCATCTTTCAGGGCTTGATTTAGCTTGATTGTTCTCTAAGGAGCTTTTTGCTGCGTTTATTCCCCTCTGCTCCAGTTCTGCAAAGACTCCAGTAGGCACAAATCAATTGGAACTTTTTATTTTGATATCCTGAGTGTTTCTGATGTATACAAGTTTTTCCCTGTGATAGCAAAGGCTAGCTTAGTGAAGGGAGGAGTGCAGGGGTCAGGGGGATTCCACTTCTTGCCAGGGCATGGCATGGGATGTTCAGTAATGCCACAGCAATGTATTTTCCTTCATTCTTATTTTCTCAATGTTCTGAAGTGTTTTGGCTGCGACATTTCATGATTAAGTACGTATATTTAGCCAGATGCTGACACATAGTCTTAAAAATTTCCCACCAAATTGAAGCACTTGGGATAAATTACGAGCAGATGAAAAGGGGTTTTCTGTTAAGGAACCCTGAGCAGTGTCACGTTATGCCTGGTGCTGTTACCACTCAGTTCTGATTGAACTTCTTTGCGTTGATTTTTCAGAGCATCGGTGCCTTCCTCCCTTTCACACAAACCCACTCTTCCTACTTCTCCCTCTCGTCTGGCTGCAGGTGTTTGTCCCCAGCCGCGCTGTGTGGTTTGGGTGTGCGTGGGCGCAGTGGTTGCTGTGGGGATGCTTTGGTGAAATCTCCGAGGGTACCCGAGCAGAGCTGTGCCACAGCCAGGCGCCATAACTTTCCTCCCTACATCTCTCTTCGCTGAGCTGAATAATCCTGTTGTATACATTAAAGTAGGTGAAAGCTTCAGCCATTCTGTAAAATCTTTGAATTTTCTTAATGCCAGTGTGGACAGTCTTTTTCATATCAAATGTTTCCTTAAGTCTTCTCTGTATCTTCATAGTTGCAGTTTGTCAGTCATTTTCATTGCAACTCCTTCCCTAATGGCCCCATCTTTTACACTGTTCCTTGTTATATATTATTTTAGAAACATAGCTGTTTTCATATTTTAGCATTTTTATCAATATGGAACTTCAGGTGATGAATTCTCTTTTAAAAGGTCTATTTCTAAAATTCAGTCCTGTTCTTTACACGTTTCTTTCTCCCTCTTTCCTTGTCTGCCTACACCTCAAGTCAAATTCTAGGTATGTGGGTGGAATACGTTTTAGTAATGGGGGTTAGAAACTGATAGTTAAATGCAGTGATGATGGGGAGGACTAAATGCCTGTGTAGTACAGTGGTAAGATAGTGTTTGCTGCAGAACTTGGATTGCAATTTCACATGGTATATGGCAGAGCTTCCACCCAGATTTTCTGTCATGTTTGTCTTCATTTTTGCATATACATAAAACAAACTATTTGGTGATAATTTGTATCTATTTAGTTTGCCGAGGAGGAGGGTGTTTTAATTGAAAGCAAGAATTCCTGTGCCTCATTTTTCACTTGGCTCTAATTAGATTTCTTTTTCCTCCCCGATTTTGGATTGTTCCCCTTTTGTGCATGTAAGTGAGAATTTATGTGGGAGATCCCCATCATTGTTACCGTGTCATGGTCCTATTTTATGATCTCATAGTTCCCTCTGTTGATCAGACATGTTACCAAAGGTTGTGATTAAAAGCACATTCTTTATCTGGAAAGAGATTATGGTAGGTTAAATATTACTTCAAGTCCTTTGGCCAGTGTAGCAGAGTGTTAATGAAGATCAGTGTACTGAGCCCACTGAAAGCTTCTGGTCACAAATGCGGAGAACAAGGTGGGAGAGTCTGAAGAGACACAGTGAACTGATGACACACAGCTCAGTCTTTCTGGATTTCAGTGTTGCTAATTGCAAAAAGACCCTGCTCTTGTTTTCTCTTTCTGCCAGAAAGACATATCTAATCCTAGTGAGCTTTTGTATGACTAGAAGATAGTTGGATACTTTCAGTAGCATTAGCCAGTTCAAGGCTTTCCGCGTGTGTCTGTGTGATTGTGGATACACACAGATGTGTGTATACTTGTGAACATAGAACGGAAGACATGATCCTTTAATGAGAAATAATTTTATTTTGATATTTAGTTTTATTTGTTTAGTATCAAGTCTTGTTTGCTTGAGATAAGCAACAGAATAAAAACCCACGTGTACTTGGCTTAAATGATGTCCAGACTTACTGTGATATTTTCCAGGCACTGGTATTTTCCTTTTTTTATTAAGATTATGAGCAACTGATTTTTTGTTGAGTCTACAAAATAACAAAAGCCCCACAATATTAGTAAATTTAACTGTTCCCAAAATATGCATTTGAGTGTATTGTTTTACTCGTCCTTTGTGTTTGGAGAGGAGTCTTGTTGTAGCAGGTTTTAACTTCTACAGCTGATTAAGGACCCATTAGCTTGACAAATAACCGTGTGATTAATTGCAGGGAAGAAATTGGTGAATCCAATAGAGAAGTGCTTGAGTGCTCTCACCTTAAAAGGAATTTTATCAATAGAACATGCTGGTGTTATTTCAGTTTCTCTTTTATTTCTGTTAAATCGGTCTGGGCAGCGTGTCCTTTCACAGGCGTTTTGTGGAACCGCGGTTACCTGTTTGGTGGGGCAGTCAGAGGCTTCTTCCAGCCCCAGCATCACCAGTACTGATGTGGCTGCCTGCTCAGTGGCGCCGGGGAGCAGGTGGGGACGTTGTGGTGTGTGTATTTGCAAATGTAGGTTTGACGTGGGGGTTTATGAGGTCAACTAGGCTGAGCCTTGCTAGGCTGGCGTGTATCTGGTCCAGATGCTTCTCTGGTGACAAGTTGATGTCCTGCAAATACACCCAAGCGTGGGGATGGAAAGCTGGAATGAGTTGCCTGGGGTTCAGCACCAGCACTGGAAGTTTTCCTTCCCAAAGCAGAGCATGAAATTTGAGTCACAATCCGCTAGAAAATAACTTATCTAGTACTGATAGAGCTCCAGGAGGCTGGTTGCAAAGTCTGAATGTTTCCAGATAAATAAATAATGTAATAATATCTTATCATGGTCCAGGCCTAATTCAAATAGGAAAAAACCATAATATTGCTTATTTTAAAATCTTTCTTTCTAAAAAGCATGTGCCAAGAAGCAGTGTGCTGGGGAATAAGTTCAGTTGTAACTGGAGGGATTTTTCTTTTATTAGCAGAATTGTTTGCGAATGAGCAATGGAGATAGTGACCTACGGGGTTTACAAAATGTGGGAATCTGCCTGTCTAGCCAGGACTATAAATAATTAAGAACGGCTTTTGAAAGATTTTTTTTTGTCAGCTCCGTATACATTATTTTGTTTCGGCGAGTCTCCTTTGCTTCACAAACTCCATGCTGTATGTGGTGCTATTTATAAGCTGGGGTGGAGGAACTGTCTCTGGGAGTGGGTGATTCACAGGCACAAAATAAGGCCATAAACAATGTTAACACTGTGGCATAATCTGATAAAATGAGAAACTTGGACAGAGAGTGCAGCGCTGCTCCTCACTGGGGCCGTTGTGCAGCAGCCTTTTCTCCCTTTCCGCTGACCTTCTCCCGACTTGCCAAAAATGCCAGCGAGTTTCGTTTTCACAGGAGCCTGACACCGGCTTGCCCAAGGTTAACCTGAGAGCTGTGCCGTGGCTCGGTCTTCTGCGGCGAGACTCTCGTGGTGACCCATCAGAGGAGTGTGTGTCGCTGCCGGTTTTGCAGGAGGTGGCCCGGGAGTGTCCGAGGGCTCCCTGGTCGCTCAGTAACCGACTCCTCTGCGCCTCGGCCAGGCTGGCCGCCGAGAGCTTGTGTTCCCAGCCCACGGTGGATGAGTGTCCACGTCGCAGGCTGGGAGTTGGGGTTACGAGTTATGGGTGTGTGTTCCCTCCCGCTGTTCCTTTGGAGGGCTCTGGCAGAGGAGATGGGCTGGAGGAATTGGCAAACTGTCCTGGAGCTTGCCTGTGGCTGTGCAGAGGGACAGCGGGCAGAGCGGGCAGGAGCTGGGTTAATACGCTGAAGTGGCATTTTGAGTCGCGTCCTTCCTGTACAGGCAGAGGTAGCTTAGTTATCTCCAGGAATAATATATGTGGTTCCTTGTGCGAAATGAAACACTGACCAAGTCCAGGGTTATTTACTGAAAGAGGAGAAAGCAGAAGAATTATGAATAATTATGAATAACCATTACTGCTTCTGTGTGGCAGCAGTTGATGGAGATGTTACTTGAGCTGAACTTTGAGACACAGCGCATGCTATAAGCATGTACGTTGTCTTCAAGGTCTGTTGGAGAGGGAGGGATTTGTCAAGTTTACCCAATTACTACCTTGCATAATCCTGAAACTTGGGACTCATAAGCAGGCTAGTGCATCTACAGACCATGTTATGTCGTGGTATGTCCAGCAGATAGTAATTCAGTGGCTCACATGGGAGCAGAGCATGTGGAGAGAGGAAGGAGAAGACTGTGGCAAAGGAATTAAAGGTGAAATTTGCCTGTGTTGGTGGGTGAGGAGCTTCCTGCTCAGAAGCCTGTCACAACAAAATCAGAAATACACTTCGGAGATGAAAAGCACATAGAATTTTTAAAAAAAAGTAAAAAAAAAAAAAGGCCAAGCAAATAAAAACACAGAGACAAAAGTGTGCACCCATCATAGGCAGGAAAATCCTATCTTTTGCTTTCTCCTGTTATGGGAGGGGTCATTGTTTCTTTTTCTGGTAAAAGAATCCTTTTTTTTAAATGTCTGTGGGAAAGGAGAATAGTCTGAATTGAGTCTTTGAGATGTTGTATTACAGAGAGTCACAGAAAATGTACTATGCAAATGACTATCTGCCTTATTAGATGCCTCAATAGAGTTCATTGTCTCAATATTGCTATTATTGGAGATGGATGGACACTACATGATTTTACCATCAAGCTGAAAAACTTCAGTGTTACAGTCTCGCTGCGAGGGTAATAGCAGTGCGCTGACTTGAAGGAGAGAATTGAGTTAAGGGGAGTGAAAGGTCCATTGCTCTGTCCAATTTCATTTTGTCTTTTGTAGACTGTGCATCATTTTAGGGGTCACAAGAGGGGGGTTTGTGCTTTGTGGGCCTGGTTTTGTTCATCTCTTATTGCTGATACAAAGAAAGCCCTTTTATGGGGAGAAATCATCTAGCACCTGCTGTGATTTTGCTTGATGGCAGTTGTAGAGACGCCCGTGGTGTTGAACAGTGGTGATGCTCCTGTCTTTTCCAGGTGGGTGCTGACCCTGTAGCAGCTTATGTCCTTGTGGAGGAGGAGCACCCGCTCCTTTGCTCCCTGATGGCAGGATCCCAGCGCAGTACTGCTCTTCTCCTCTGCTAGCCGGCTTCTTACCTGGGGAACTGCTCATGCAATCTGCCCTGAGCTGTCACTAGGCCCTCATGTATTGCCTAGGGCAAAACCTAAATCCTGAGGGCTGCTGAAGTCAGAATCTATGTAATGTTGAAGTCCATGCATTGATGTAGTCTCCCTTAAACTTTGGCTCTGGGACTGTGTGTTTGCTGTCTCCGTGGCCCCATAGTAAGGCCCCGACAGTGAGGCTCTGTCATTGAGTTTCCAGCTAGGGTTGAGCTATACTGCTCTTGTCCATGGGAATGCTTCTCTCCTGAACAATTTTGGTTCTTCTAAACCCACTGTTTGCTTCGTTTAGTTCTTCGTGGGGAGGGAGGCACAACCTGGTTTCTGTCTCTCTTATTGTTTGGTTAATATGTGTGAAAGTTAATGAGTAACTAGAAGCAGCACAGGCCATTTGGAAAACAGTAACCTTACTCAGAGTGTTTGCTTTTCTTTCTTGACTTTTCAGTTGTGGAAGAGCTGAGGAGGGACTATTACTTATTAAACAAAAGCAGCATTTTTCCCCCCTAAATAGCCAATAGCCTCGCCTCTTAGTCCTTGAAGGCAGCAGCTGTCATGCAGTACTTTCTAATATGAATTAATAAGCAAAGATTGCAGTGAGCACATACTGTGTGAGCCACAGAGAAGTTCTCAACATATCCAACATACAGAAATAAGATTATTCTGAATTTGGAGGCCTTGTTTTGTGTGCTTCATTCTGGTAATTCTCTGTGTGTCACCTAACTCTTAGTTCCAAGGAGAGCCCAGCTGACCTCATGGCAGACAGCCCTGATGCAAATGACAGCGAGAAGCCACTCAGCTGAATTAATTCTGTGATGTGACCTTGGGCACTGCCCTGTCCCTTCCCGTCCCCTCACCACCGCTGAGGCTGGTGGCTCTTGCCTGTCCTGAGATCGTCTTCATTTCACCAGAGCTGCCTGTGTGCCCCCAGCTCTGCAGTTGTGGAGCTGACTAACTACTCCTTAGATTTCCGTAGATATTAAGGAAATCTTAATTGTTGAGGTACATGTTTTCCTTACAGATCTTCTGAGGAAAAGCTGAGCTGCCGAGTAAGGCATATGCTGCTCTTGCTGTGTCATTCAGCTTGGGTTGTGGACTCTAGCTTTCAGCATTTCCGTGTTGCTTATGAATGTTTAGTAAACGTTCTTCCTTCCTCTGGGCTATATGAATGTACACTGGGAAGTTCTTCCCTATTTCACTTTTTCACTTCAATTTTCCACCCTGCTCTTGGGAGGTTAGTTTAATACAAGTGTGTGTATAGAAAAGGAAATTAACGTATCATTGACTGTTGTAATTCTTCTGTTCTTGTTTTCCTGAAAGTTTTGGATCCATCTCGGAACAGTCTTGGGGGAGTTCTTTTGGGGAAAGTATAAGCAGTAACATAGCCTAAATTTCTCCAGCACCTAATTCGGCAGACATTATGCAGTCATAAAGCAGCAGTTCTTCTGATTTTATATATTTTTTTCATGTTGCTTTTCTACTGCTGTGACCCCTAACTTGATCATTACTGGAAGTTCTTTAAAAAACCAACCTCAAAACATGTACATCCTTCTCTTGGAGCTTTTGGCAGCACCTTGGCCAAGTCAGCAGCCCGTTTGCTCTGTGTGTTCGGTCATGTCGGGCATGAAACGGGGAGGGAAGAAGTACTGTGCTATAGGAAACAGGTAAGTCTGTCATCCCAAAATGCTTTGTAGATTATCAAGAGTAGACACAGTACTCGAAAATATTTTCAACTGATAAAAATGAAGGGAAAAGAATCTAATCAGTAGTGCAATTTTCAAGCTAATATTCTGCTTGTGCTGCATGCAGTGAATGCAGGGTTAACTTGTGTTTCCCCCCTGTCAATAGAGAGAACTTAAGAGTGTGCTCGTAAAAAGATTACAGGAGTAGGATTTGCTTGGCATGTACAGCAACAGAAATTCTGCTTTTCTTCCACTGCTCATCAGAAGGGCTCACTGTACTAGGTGGTGTATTGTTTTGCTCTGAGCTTTCTGTCTAATCTTTAAATGCGTATGTGGCATTTTGCTCGAGTGTATTCTGTGATTATACATGATAAAGTTCTATTATAGGCAGGAAGCACACTCAGTACAGGTTCTGCTGTTGCATTCGTCTTGAACATTGTTACATTCATGCAGCTTCTTTCTTTCTTGTATGACTTCCTTGCATTTTTTCATTGACTTTATTAAAACGATAGGGAAAATATTCTCAATATCTCGTTCAAGAAAGCATGTCACGCGTTTTTGACTGGCTGTGTACAGTTCAATTACCGTTTCATAAAATGGTTCACAAAGCTTTGGAAAGCCCTGGGGTCATTATTCCTCCAGCCTTCTTTCCAACTCCCTCGTTTGTCTCAGAAGCGCTTTAGTCACTTTCCTATGTCCTTCTTCTTAGAATTTATATTTTATTTTCAGCATCACCACCTGCCCTGGGGTGAAATTGCCTCCCTTTTTATTGGAAGATTGAAGGTCTGGTTGTCTGGTGAAGTGGACCCGTATGTCTTTTGGTTGTTGGTGATGCAAAGGGGGATTGCAGGCTGTGGCCACTTAGCTCTTCTGACATCTTGCCTGTTCCCTTTTTATTCCAAAGGAAATGACATGATTTTTTTTTTTTTTTTTTGGTGCTGTCAGCTTCGCATGTATGCATATGACTTAACTTTGTCTTTCTGCAAAGCTGGATTTTCTTTAATTCTTAAGCCTGGGCCATGGAATCCTAGTAACTTTCTTGAATCTCCTTACCAAAGAAGTAGCAGTTTGGAAATTACTTCCAAAAGAGGGAAGTGTAAATTATCTCACTTAGTCATTCCTACATTTTGGATCCTCCACGTGCACCACAAAAGGTGAAATCCTTGATGAGCCTTTGCTGGACGGTGAAGTATTTACATCTACATGCCGTAGATTCGTCTTTCACAAATGTGCATGGCAAATAGAATTAACCTTTTCCTCTGGGGGAAAGGGGGACATCATTTGCAAATTCCAGCTGCCTGAAAGACCCAACTAGATTGACCTTGATCATCTTGAAGGTCTCTTCAAACCAAAGCTGTTCTGTGTTTCTATGTTACTGTGGTTAGGTTGGAAGGACATAGGGCAGGAGCTGTTTTTGCCAGATGTGAGCGTGGTTCTCAGCAGAACAGTGCCCTGGTTGCTGTTTCTGGGTGTTACTGAAGTGCTGATATCTGTAATTTGCATAAAGAGGCAAAAATAAAGGGTGCTAAATTTCCTCCTGCTTTCTTCAAGTTCTGCTCTTTCAAGTGGCTTCATTTGTCTTATCTGCTAATACTGTTGCACAGAGGAAGGGGGACAGTTTATTTCAAAGCAAGTATTTCTCAGCAGTTAATTTGTGCAGTATTTATAGCAATTACTTGAAGAACACATTGTACCTGTTCTGTTGTGAGTAAAAACTGTATTAAGCTCTAGTAAGGAGTGTAGTGCAGGTTGTCTAATGAATTATTCTGCATCATGTGGTTCCCAAGTGGTTCATTCATTTTGCTGTTGGTGCTGGCTGTAAGATCATTTGTTTCTACTCTTTGAGAATAATCCTTCTGCAAGTGCCTTGTGCCTCTCAGTTACGGTGACACTAAAGGAGTGTACCTGGAATAGCGATTGCTTTTGAAAACAGTCTTTCTAAAAGCATGTGCCCGTGCACAGAAACATGGACTGTAGGGGCTAAAAGATCTTGACCTGTGCGACTTTAAAAAAAGTCGCTTCCCCCTTTTGCAGCCTTCAGTGGGGTCACATAGGAAAGAGTAAGGCAGGCAGGTGGGGAGCGAATGGATTGCGGAAGTGATGCTTTTGAGATTCCTGATCAGTAAACAAAATGCCTTCCTCTTGTAGGTAACTGGCAGAACTTTCACCAGACAGGAAGATTGGTAAATTATTCTGTTTACTTCCTTTACCTCACTGAAATATTTGTCACATCTCTTGCTGGCGGGAGGTAAACGTTTTCCTGCCTGGGTTGCCATTGAAGTGGATAAGCCCTAGATCTTGACCTTTCTGTTTGCAGGAGGGTGAGGTTTTGATAAATGGCTGAGTCAATCTACTGGCCATCTCCTTCCCTGCTGTCACCCAGTGACGCGAGCTGCTCCCTTTCACTCCGCTGGCCCGTGCCTGACCCCGTGTAGGGCTGGGTGAAACAGCTAAACTAGCAGAAAGCTATTCCCATTATTCTGGCTGAGACGTTCCCTGCCAAGTCAGCTCCTTAAACCGACTCCCTGTGCAGTCAGGTGAGCGGCCCGGCCTCAGCAAGCACGGCCTGAGGAGAGGAGGCACGGCTTGCCCCTCTCTGCAATGGCCAGGCTTGGGTAGGCTCAGCTGTCTTCTGTAATAATAGGAGTAGTAAAAATTGTATTAATAATATTTTGGTTTCTTACACAGGGTCGTATCATCCTTCTCCCTAAACCTAGAATCAAATGCCAATTTCAGACCCATTTTCTTAGAGCAAATCAAAGCCCAGCGTAATGGTAATGACAATATGCTGATGATCAATGAGATTGTTTTGAACTTCAGGTTTCCCTTTATAGCTGCAAAGAAGAGAAGCTCTTTCTAGCATAAAAATCAGTTTTCATTTTGAATATAATTTCTGCACTTGATTTTTTGGAGAAAAATAGAAATAACTTGCTGGCAGTGTAGCACTCTTCTGGAGCAGAAGCAAGTATTTCCTTCCTATCAGCGAAAGCAAACTGAATTTACCAGCTTTTTTCTGGAGAATTGTCTGCTACTAGCCATGTGGTGCTGAGAAAGCCGGTATTGGTGCCTTGTTGATCCTGAGATTAGTGGCAAAGGTTAATTTCTTAATTGTTTAGGAGTAACCTGCTTTTAATAAAAATATAGTGTAATCTAGACACTGTAGTATTTCATGTTATTCCAGTATTTATGCCATTTTTAACACCAGCTTGTACCCACTAACTTGAGTCATTGAGTAGAGTTATTACTTAACACTACGTGAAGGCAAAACACTTACTTGGCTAAAGGTCTTGTGTAATTTTTCTGGTACGAGTGGTGGGTGCAGACAGGTTTTGTTATTTATTTTGGCATGAGCTTGAAAACACACATTCAGGTACGCTAATATTATTTGGGTATTTGTCTCTACACATTTTCTTTTGGGGTTGATACAAGTGATTATGCTAAAACTACTAAAGCTTTGGAGCCGTTAACGTGGAGATGTGATAGCTTTTCCCTTATCTGACATGTTTCAAAACAAACTGTTTTCTCCTTGAACTATAATTTAGCTAAACCCCAAGGTATAGATTTCATGCAAAAACTTTGCAGAAAGAATCAAACCACGGGCTCTACGGCCCGTACAAATCTGCGACTTGCATTCTTCTGCCTATAATACTTGCGGTGAAGCATTTTGGTGATTTACGACAAAGTGTTGAAAATTGGGCAGTGTCCGTTTTTCTTCAGTCTCGTTGTGCCCTAACTGCTGAGCAGAAACTGGAAGGACTGAGATCCTTCAGGATCTTCCGACGCACTTTCCACTCTTGTTGCTGTTAGAAATTGCAGGCTGGTTTCTTAGAGTTCATGCAGAGGTCAGAACATGGGAATCTACTGGCAAAATCTTTTTTCTTCCTCCTCCAGTTTACATTAGGGAATTAATTTTTGTTTCCTCGTTGTTTATTTTACCCAAAGGCTCTTATCTGTTTCCCCAAATGCATTTTGTTTCTTCTGAGGCTTAATATTCGTGTTGTCTGAGACATTTATTACATATTTTAACAAAAAAGGTGATTTTTTAAAATATCTTTTCTTGTAGTCCTGCTGGCAAGGAATTATTCCTAACTAGGAGACCGAGCTTAAAGCCTATTAGTTTTTACCAGTTGGTAATAAAAGCAGTGAAACAAGCTGAAGTCCTCTCTCCAGCTCTGACAATCTTAAGCTACTGTTGCCAGATGTTTTCACTTGTAAATATTATGTCCATATGGGTCCACTCCACCTTTCTTTTGTGTATATTAGGTACCTTTGAACAAGGGCTCTGTTAAAATGGTGATGTGAGAATAGATAGAAGAAATATTGTAAGCTTTAGTCAGTGTGATTTTTGTACACTTGAACTTTTCTTTGTGGGAACAGCATCCATTCGCAGCGTGACGTTAGTAACTTCTTGAACAAAAGTGCTCGGAAAACCCCATCCTGGCCTTTGGGTCTTGGTCTGGTGGGAGATGGTTAAGGAGGGATACGAGGTGAGACTAACCTGGGGCTGGTTTTGTGGTGTGGTTTCCTCTCCCAGGCGGTTGTTGCGAGTGGCTCCTGAGCTAGGTTTGGTGGTTGGACTACCTTGGTCGGCAGGGCCAAGCAGAAGGGGTTTTCCTAAGGCATTGAAAGGTCCTTTGACAAGATTTGCCTTGGTAATTTAAGATATTCCCTGCCTTGCCTGGCAGGGGCTGGGTTGGTAGCTGAGCTCAGTAACGTTTCAGACTTCCACAGTGCAACTTGCTGCTTCTCAGCTTGCCCCCATCCTGCACCTGGAGCAGAACAGAGGTTTGCACCCTGTGCATAGGCAGGAATTTGGACCTGGCTGATGAAGCTGTGTGTGATGGCAGCGGTTGTAGGAGCATTTTGTGTGGTCAGGAATGGGAGACAACCTTGCCCCTTACCCATAGTCTTCTGCTTGGTCCATTCACATAGAGCAGACCTCCAAATGCGGACTTTGTCCTTGAAAAAGGACCAGAACAATAATTGCAGGTTGGAGCAGGAAGAACCAAGGTAAACAGAAGTTTTTTTTTTTCTCCCGTTGCCACTTGCCACCTCTTCCCACTCCAAGTGCCCAGCCAGAGCACTAGCACTTGGCTAACGCGGACGAGTGCTCTACACCCTTGTTCGTAATACAGGTGAGTGTTTTTGCACTTAGTTGGGCATAGGTTACTATTTTTGTCTATTTGAAGTATTGCTGACCATATTTTAATTACAGTTGGAGAATGAAAGTAATTTGTGCCCTCATGTCTTTTTTGCTTTTGAAAGTTTTGGTTTTTTTTTTTTAAAAAAAGGCAGCAAAAACCTCTCTTAAAAGTCTTTGCAGACGAAACATTTTGATAAAGGGAAGTTTACACACAAACCTAAGATGAGGATCAGTTAGTCATACAAACGTTTGGATGTTTACCCAAAACCGGGGAAGCAAACAGTTCCCAGCTCTGCTGCAGCTCTTTCCTTACCAAACCCCAACTCCTCCTCTTGTTTGCTGCTGCCTTATGGTGCTTTGGGATGAGAAAGACAGCTTGGCATTCCTCGGGTGTATTTTGGCTAATTCTCGTGCTAAAACTACTGGTGTTCCTCCCCTCATCCCCCCCTTTTTTTTTTGTCTCCTCTATCATTGCTTCTGTCATTGCTGCTCTTAAATACAAAATTATTTGGGAAGTACTGAACTACCATCCCCACTGTGCAGCAGGAACAAAAAGGGCAGGAACGTGTCTAATGACCCATGAAAGCAATAATCCTTGTAAGCAGTTGGTTGGGAAAATAAGTCACGTGTCTATTTTAAATGCCTGGGGTGATTCAGAAAGTGTATGGCATAGGAGAAAGTCTGTCCAAACTGTCCTTGCTGACCCCTGTGCATCACACCCTGATCTGAAAAAATATTTGGGCGCTGCTGTCAGATCCATTCTTCAAATACGCTGTCTGTGGGGCTGCAAGAAGTCCCTGCAACGTGCAGTGATGAGCCTGCAACTTTTTCATGAATGTGAGGTTTTTTTTTTGTTTTTTTTTGCCTTCAGAGGGCTTTCCCAAAGGCTGTGTGTTCAGGAGAGCTTGGTACTGGCTTTACAACTGATATTCTGCCTGTCTTTATCGCTGATCTTGGAGATTGTCAGGAAAAAACTGAAAATGTGAAAAGTGCTGCTCCTGACGTTCATTTCCAGAATTTGTCAAGGTTTAAATGCTTATTTGATTGGTGGTTGCTGATTAGAGTGAACAAACAAGTTTTAAGTTGTAAAACTGTAAGGTCAGAGCAATTAATATATGTAGATGTATTTTCAGAGGCTTTTTAAATATTTGCAAAGATAACAAGATTTGCCTGTTTCTGTACCAGCAGCGGTAGAAATCTGGCTTAAATAAACTGAAATAAAATACAATGAAGCCTTTAAAAACAAAGCGTGGAAGGAAGGGGCAGCAATTTATTGACTTATTGTGTTGATGACATGCTAAGTACACAAGCACAAAGTGAGCAGCTTAGAGGGTTTAGCTCAGGGTCTAGTTCAAAGCCTTCTCATGCATGTATTACAGTGTCCTTAAGGAACATGAATTCTCATGTCTGGAGGCTGTCTTGGAGACCTTGGTGCTAAGATCCGCTAAAACGCTATTGAAACTGAAAACTGTTAAAATAGTACTAGGTGGGTTTAATGTGATGTTAACTGAGGTTTCTTTGCATAAAATATCTCTGTGGCTTCAGTATGTGGCCATGGTCAGCTGACCAGTTATTTTTACTGAACTCATACACTGCTGAGCTTATTTTGATTAATCTCTTCTTCCTGCAATATTACTGTGATATTGCTTCATGTAACTTCTCGCAAGTCATGATTCTGTAGGCAAATAGATGAGAAGAAGAGTTCCTAAAAGCCGCTCAGTGGCACTGTTAAGTGATTTCAAATTGCGGGTCTTAAGTAATTCACTAAAAGCAAACACCCCCCCGCTATTTCCCCACCCCTCCATGAGGTTGAAGAGAGTAACACTGGCAACTTATCTTGCAAACTCTGCAGATTTAATGTACAAATCACCAAGACAAAATAAGGTAGAAGCCTGTTACACTGTTTGTAGCAGCCTTACAAGAACTGTACAGTCAGGGCTGTACAATAAATATGCCATCAGTTTTATCACACTGAACCGTTTTCCTTTCAGTGTAAGACTTTGCTGCTTTGTGAGCTCATATGTCGTGTTTCAAATAGTACGTGTACTCTAAAGCTTAGTATGTTAAATGGCAAACTTTTCTTAGGTTTCAAAATTGAAAATTATTTGATTTGGACTGTTGCAAAAAGCCACTGAATTTGGACTGTTGCAAAAATTAGCAGAACAAATAAAGAGGAAATAGTTGACAGGTTCCTTTTCCTTGCCATAATTACTAAAAATGATGGTTTGTAAAGAGGCCTGTGAGTGATCACTATAAAGTGCAGCAAGAGAACCTTAACAGTGAAAGAAAATCCTGATATCTCCTCTTGTTATGTGCAACTAGTCAGAGACAGAATGGAAAACACTTATACAATAAGACTTAAGTTCTGGGGGCAATAAGCTGTAGCTTTTGGGAAGAGACAAACAGAAGCAATACTTGCGTATGGCTAAACCCAGTGTCCCAAAATTTCAGGCACTTTGTTCCCAATGCAGTCTTCTGCATGCAACTGTTTTCATTTTAACTTTTTTTTTTTTAAATAATCAAAACATGCCTAATATTTCCATAAATCTGTTGGCCAAAGCCTGGCTGCCTGCTGTGTCTGATTCTTTCTCAGTGCAACAGACACTTCACTAATTCCCATCAGTTTGGTAAAAAACCATCTGCCTGCTTGTGTTCAGCACGGCAGTCACTGCCTCCATTCCCTTGGTTCTCAGCTGGGATAAGGAGGATGAAATGCTTCTCGTGTGAAACTTTCAGCAGTATTCTTCTTTTATTTTATTATTATGTTCCTTTGCCCCTTGCTCAGAGAGATAATGTATACCTTGGGCCCTTGTCCATGAGAAAAATCAAACCTGCTTTAAATGCTCCTTCTGTCCTTGTAGTGGAAATGCTGCACAGTGTTTGGAGGAAATTGTCCGTCATTTCAGCTGAAATGTGGACGGCAAATGGTTTTGGTACCTAGTCCAGTCCTGTCTCGGATGTGTTTTTTCAAGAGATGATATCTGCTGTAGTGGGAGAGACCGAACTGAGTGTACGCTTCCATATCTCCTTACGCTTGCAGAAGCTTGCAGTTCTGCCCACTGGTCATCTTGTGAAGCTAAGCTAGGATCTGAGTCTCCTTTTACCTGCTAAAGGATCGATGTCTTCTCAAGAATAGACATTTATCTGGGCTCAGCTGTGTGGGAACAGAAGCCCCCAGCCAGCCTGCTCGTCCCGTCTCCAGTTTTGAGCCACTTCTGGCCGACTTCAAAGAATTGACTTCAAAGGCTTTCGACAGACACAGAACAGCACAGGCTGAGGTTGTAGTTTCCAGCTTCGGCAGAGTTAGCAAAGTCTTGACCTGTTGGGGAGTCCGGTTCTATTTTCATGCTGTTCACTCGATGCGTGGCACAATGCTGACTGCCTTTGGGAGCACACGGAGCTGAGCATTCACTCATCACCTAAATGTGCAGCAGGAGGGGAAGGTGCTGGTGAAACGTCGATATAGCCAGCTGACAACAAAGGAACTTAAAATTCAGCTATGGAGAGAAATTCCATGTTAGTTCCCCATCTCCTCTGAATATAGGGATTTTCTTTTTAACTGAAGTGCAAAGTTTAATCCTGCCCTTAAGGGAGATCTTTTCTTTCTTTTTTGGCAATCTTACTGCAACTCTTCTGATTCTTGTTAGTCTCACAGAGCTCTGGTTCCTCTTCTCGGCTTCCTGAGATCTCATTTCTCGGCAACTTCCTATAACAGCAAACTCCACAGAAATAGTGTCTGCATTGCCTGGAAATTTGCTGGCTTTTTCACTTGGGAGTGTGGTAACCTGGGTGTCAAGTGCCTGCTCGCGCAAGACTGTGGCTATTGCAGGCACAATTGCTCTGGAAACCTCGAGTTACCTGGAGGCTGGAGCAGCCACGTCCCTCCTGGGTCAGAAGGAACCCCCCCTGGAGTGGGATGGGACCTCGGTCGCTCAAAAATTGTGCTCTGTGCATCTTCCAGTCTTGAAACTCTGCGTATGGGGGTTTTGGGGGCAGAATCCTCCCTCTCCCAACCCCCAGGGTGTATGTCCTGTTAGCCACTGTTCCTGTTTAAAAGCTGTCGTGGCTTTAGCAGGAACCAAATAACAGTGGGGCTGGGAGAGCTGAAATGTCTCTATCTGCGAAAAATCAAAAGGGGGGGTGAGAGGGAAAGCACCTGGTGCAGCATTTTCATGAGAGGTACTTGGTGCCCTTCAAAAGTAAATACCCAAGTATGTCAAGGGCAAGCCTTACTGTGTTCTCCCCATCCCTGCTTTTTTAACATCAGTAGTTTCCTTTAAGTCAGTGGCCCTGAGATGGGGTGTGGTTTATGCTACACACTTGCCAGGCTATTTATATAGTTAGAGCCTTGCTCTTGCTGGAGGGGCAGGGGGAACTGTGGGAAAAAATGCTAAAAGTTGTCATTTTTGTTTCCCCTATTATTTTAAAGCAGCTCTTTTTGTGTGTGTGCAGGAATGAGAGATCTCAGTGCCTGCAAAAACCAGAGGCTTGCTGCTTGGATAGAGCATTAATCCAGAATCATAAGCAGAAAGGATATTTTAAATATTGATTATTTTTATTAAACCATACAAACTTTTCTTATAAGTGAACAATAAACATACATATACATTTAAAAAAATTTTCTCCACCTCTTTCTGCAGTAGCTGTGACTGGAGTGGAAATTGGGAACTAAAGACTAATCCTGACAAGCACTGAGTGTCCTTCCAGTTGGAGCTGTGAATGTCTGCAGTTCTCCACCCCAGCCTGGCATGTGCCACTGGCTGGGAGTTGTGTGCTGGAAGACATTATCAGACAGGAACTTTTGATTCATTTGTGTGCACATACACACACACCAAAAAAAAAAAAAAATCAGGGCCATTTTGGCTGCCATCATATCACTGAGATCTTTCATTGTCTCGATCTTGTTTTTAGAAGTCCTGACGCTGAGTGGTGATTGAAAAAGCTGTGCCGCAGGGTGGAGGCTTTCCTCTGCTTCTGCCTGGTCCCCTGTGCAAAGCGGCTGCAGATGCACCCGCTCGGGGCGGCGAAATGGGGCTGGGGGTCCTGCCAGCCTGGCCGGGTGTCAGCAGGTGGGAAAAGCAGTTCGCAGAAGCCATCACATGGGAGAAAAGCAAAAGTCAGCTCAATCTTAGCAGCCGGCCCTTTTTTTAGATTCACCTGTTTGTTTTCCGTTGTTATGCAGGTGTGTAATCTGCAGATCGATTCTGAAAACGCAGGAGGTGGGCAAGCTTGGGTAAATGGGGCAGCGTTTTGAGCTGATCGCAAGGTTGTGTCCGAAGCTGTAGAGCTGAAAACATCCAGTCGCTTGAGTTACCACTAACAGCCTCCCTGCTGGTACATAATTGGGTATAATGCCTCATGAAAGCTGCGTGAGTAGTGAAAGAGTAGTTTTGTGTATGAATGGCCGCTTTCTAGGTAAGAAACTACACTTGCAACAGAGTGTTTGCTCTCCATTAAAGATAATGTCATAAAAGGAGCTGTTTGGGCCTGATTCTGGGGGCTGGGGATGCCGCAGTTAAGAGTGTGTGTTAGAACACAGATTCCCAAAATACCCCAGGCTGGAGAATCTTGCCCTGCTATGCACACATCGACTCGTCTTTTACTGGTGTTCATCAGAGCATTGCACCATGATCTCATTCCTATCAGTTCTTAGTGTTGTCCTGCCCATAACTTTGATTAATTCGGTAACTTTTGGGTCTAACTTACTATTTTTGCCTATGAACAAAACTGGCATTAAATGGTTCAGACCCCTCCCTCCCCAGGGTATTAATTTCAGTGATTGTATTATAGATGTGTCTGTCTGATAGTGCAGGTTTGTTGAGTAGCATTTAGTCCCACCCTAAGTAATAGGAAATAATGAATAACATTCTTACCATTGTGCTCCAGCTTCTTTTGAATAAGGGGAATGTACTGAGCAGCCTCTGATAGAGGAACTTAACACTGTTCCCAAAATCACTGCTATTTAGTGGGATTACGCAGAAGGCTAAACAGAAAGCAAAAAGAACAATTTATGCCTGTCGTTTGTACTCGCTGCCTCCCCACCCCGGTGTGCAAACAGATGCCCTTCCCCAGTGCTTCTTTTCAGCATTTGTTTATTGTTTTTACAGTATTTTCTGCTCCCAGGGCTTTTAGCCTCTAGGTGCTAATAAAATGTGAATGTGTCCCAGACTCGCCCTCTCCTAAGTGCACGCAGTTCTGCAGCGGCCAGATTTTTATTATTTTTTTAATAAAGAGAAAGAAAAACAACAATCTAAATCTTTATTTTTGCATTTTATGGTGTAGATATGGGAAAACAACATCTTAAAATAAAAAAATTTCCTCCAAAAGTTTCAAGGGGAAAAAACTGTGACAATTTAACAAAGTGTTTGGGAGGCAGAGAGGGGCAGGGAGAAGTCTTCCAGAAATGCAGAAACCCCCTATTTGGCTAGTTTCAAGTTAATTTGGCTGTTTGATGTGACCTCATGTTTGAGTGATTTAGCTTGGGCTTCTTGTCTGTGTGGTTTGTGTTTTTAAAACCAAGAGCTCCAGGGGAAGGAGCTGGGCAAAGGCAGTGGGAGAGGAAGGCAGCCCGGGTTCTTCCTCGCGTGTCTTTTGTCAAAGCCCTTTCTCTTCTCTGGGGCGTGACCCCAGGTCTCCCTTGCAGCAGGGATGTGTTTGGAGCTCGCCGGTAAATAAGGGCACACAGAGGAGGACAGGTCAAAGCCACGCGAGCAGCTCTTGGAGAGGGAACTGTGGCCCCACTCTGCAGGTTTCCGTTGCCTCCAGGCTCGCAAGAGTTGCCCTGCGGCCAGCTCCGCGTGCCTGTCCAAAATGTGAACCTGCACAAAGAAGGATTAGTCTGTCGGCCAGGCAGCGAGGAGATTTCACCCTGAATCTGCAGCGTGCCAGCTGGGTGCTGTAACCGTTTGGCTATTGGGAACTACTTTCACCATCTTGCGGCTGAATGTAGCCCTTTGTTGCCTTGGCTTTTATTCCCTGCGCCCAGCATCTGAACGTTTTTGCTGGGATCAAAATAGTTCCATTTCAGTGGCCCACACTGGTTTCATTGCAAGTCGCAGGGCTTGTCCTCAAGTGAACCCTTCCGTAAGTTCAGCCCAAATTCATGAAGAGTTTAGTCTTCCCTGAATATTTTTTAATGAATAAATGATTCAGCACGGGGGGAAAAAAAAAAAAGTCCCATCCAGAAACAGCAATATTAAAGTCTGCTAGGCTTGTTCCTTTATTGTTATGTAGTCTTTGGGCTCATCGTGAGCAGTGTGGATCCAGTTCAGCTGATGAGCAAGCCTGACTCCCTCAGACAAGCAAGGGCTTTTGTTTTATAAGTCTATAGCTTTAAAAAGAGAGCTTTGCACCAAGAGCTCTGGTACTGCAGTAGAAGGAACTAGCTCACATGGTAACACAAACAAGATACCTAAGAGGCAACATAAACTCTATAATAATGGAGGAAACAATTAGTCATTTGAAGCTCATCCTTACTCAAAGCCGTTCTGGCTCTTGGGCATCTGTTCAGTGTTTGAAATAAAGGAGGAAGCTCGAGTGCTTTATTGGTTAGGTGGTTTCTGCAGAAGATCAATTTTGAGAAATTGGGTAGGAGATATTCACTGGTAGATGTTGGATCAAAAATATGGAAGATGTTACCAGACACTTTACCATTTAATTATTGCCTCTTTTTTGCTTCTTATAGGATGCTTTAATCTTGAAGTGTTTTCTGCAAACATATCCCTGATTTTAGAGCTCTCCCCTCATAAAATATTCTAGTTGTTGGTTAGGGTTTTTTTGGTGGTGGTTGTTTTTTTTTAAACCACAATCTTGAGAAATGGGTAATGCCGTGTCTTCCCTCTCACGTGCAACAATGTCATATATGATTGGTGCTCATCTTTTTGACAGCCTACATCCGAGCCCCCTGGTAACAGCGCAGGGGCACACACTCGCTGGTCTCTCCTCCCTTTTAAAACCCCTCAGTTATCCAAGCAGTTTTCTGTTTGTTTGGCTTACTTGTAAGGAATGTGCTTTGGTAAGTGTCTTTGAGAGACAGAGCAGGGACTGGGCTCTAAATCTTAAAGTCTGGATTCAGAGCAGGCTCTGAACACAACCATCACAACATGCAGTTGCTGTTAGAAGAAGCACAGCCATAAAAACTGCTGTATGGTGCAGGGGAGAAAGTGTTATAACTGGATTTTAAAAGGTTATGAGTCATGCAGACAGGATATATCACTAGAAAAGAAAAGGAGAAAATGTCTTTATAAAGATGTTCAGTCCTTAGGGGTTGTCTAGACATCTGCCTTCATGCCTTTTGGCATCTGGAGACTCATGTGTCCCAATACATGGTATTCCCTTGACAGAAAAAAGTCTGTGGGTAAATTTCCATTTTCATAGCTCGAGTCAGGTGATGGATCAGGCATCTTTCTAAACTAGGGCCTTGTCTGCACGAGTGTATTCAAGCTAATGTGTTTCTCAGTCATTTGAAAAGTCTTTTAGCTTTGCACCGGGCAGTCTGGGTGCAGGGAACAGTGGTCTTTAGTTCGACTTGGCTTGGTGTGCCTTTGGGCTCTCATTTGTATGTGTCTTCTTAGCTGAGTCTTTCATCAGGATAAAGCTCTTGCCGGTTAGTGTCTGCAAGATCCCTCCTTGCTGCTGCTGAAATACCACGTGGGGGTTCAGCCATGTGGGAAGGGATAAAACCCTGCTGGGGATGGGTCAGACCCTGCTGGCCCCTCTTGCCTGTAAGGAAAATTGGCCCAAAGTGCTTTTTCTTGTTAGTTTTCCACCGCTGAACTGCTTTAGTGTAGTTACTGTGAGCCGTGGCAAAGCAGTATCTCCTAGAGATGATGAGAGGCTGCCACAGCCTATGAGGGATGTGCTACTTTGTTCTGGTATGTAATCATACCTATAAAAGTTTGACATTCTTTATTCAAACCTGTTTTTCAGGTAGTCACATTTCTGTCAGCATTATATAACTCTGTGACGTTTTGAGTGTCTCCGTTAGGGGCAGGACAGGTGCAGTGGAATCCAGTTTGTGAATCACTCGTAGTTTAACCCTTACTGGAAGGTGGGGAAAGAGCATGAGGCCACTGAGGGGAAGGTGATGTGAAAGTCCACACAACCACATCAGTTCATAGGTACAAGATAATGACATTATGGCAGCTGGAATGCTGCCTCTTCATTCTTATCTCTCTCCCCTACCTGCACGTTTCGTGCAGGTGAACAGGCCATGCAGCAGGTAACAAAGGTCAGTTAGTTATTTATGTCACCTGATAGAAGGCTTTGACTTCTGACTCAGCAGTTGGACTTCTCACGTATTTTTTTTGATGTGCTAAAATTTAAAGACCTAGAAGGTCCCACCCAGCAGTGTGGTGCGGAGTGCTTAAGGTTTACATAACTCCTGTTCTGTGTTGCTACTTTACAGATTTTGCTTATTGACAAGCAGAGTTTATAGACAGTTCCAAATGCGTATGTTATCCCTCTAATCTGGGGGAAGTCTGGCTCTTACGACCAAATACAGTAAATGAGTTAGTGTTGTGTGACCTGCACCTAACATAGGATGCAGGTATGAAAGACTGAGTTTCATCTTTGTCTTAATGCTGGTTTAATGTGACTTTAGCATCCAAGTGTGGAAAATGAAGCTTTGCCCCCTGTGTGAATGGTGAAGTCCATCACGGTGAACTGAAGGGTTTCTCCTCCTTCTCCATAGCTCCTGCTCCAAATACACAGACTCATTTATGTGGGCTTTCTATTCAAAGCTTTGTCAGCCTGAAACATGCAGATGAGAAAGTCTAGAAGTGTATTTTTAACAGATAATCAGAATCCTGTTTGTGCCCTTCGTACGTTTTAATGCAATATTGGAGCATTATTTTTCATGACTTTACCTGTTTTATTGTATTTTTTTATTAGCAAATAAATAGCAGTGATTGTGCTCTAGCTGGTTTTGGGTATGTCTTTGTTTCCTCCAACAAATTGATGCAGATACTTAATTTTCTATACTTTGCAATACCTAAATATAACACTAAATGTCAGGCCAGAAAGAAATGTCTCTGATATGAAAATGTTTTACTACCATTTATTATTCTCTTGTCTGAAAATGCCTTGCAACTGTTAATTGTAGACATTGTTTCATCTTCGACATGTGAAATCTGTATAAACCCATATATAAACCGTAAAGTCCTTCTAGGCTTCCGAGGCATTTTGTGACCATGCAGGGAAACTGTTAGTGCGGTTTAACACAAGGCTGGAAAACTCCTAGAGAAGAGGTAGTGATATTTTTTCAGTTTCCTTGTTTGCAATTTGTTGAGGACATGGGAGCAAAAGAGAACACATCTCACGTTTCGAAGACATTAAACATAATCTGGGTGAAATAAAATTAAATCTACTCTTGTAATTGAGTGAAGGAACTGTTCAGGTGGTGTTGAAGATGCAACAAAAATGAAGCAGGAGGATGAGGAGTTACAACTGTTTCTAGTACCTGCTGCTCTTTCATCCTGTCATTTTGTATATGAGTATTGAGAGGCTTGTCCAGAACACGTGGAGGATATCTGGGGGACGTCCCTAGACTTGAAATTCCAGCTGTCCCAAATCTGCTTTAAAAAAAATTTTACTAAATGGGCTAGTAACACATTTTGAGATTCATAATAATTAACATAAACATACTTTTCAGAGGAAGATGTGTTTGAAATGAGCTACTGGCCATTTGATCTGTATCAGAGCTGAGCCAAACATACAGGAACTCCTTCATGTATCTTGGAAGGAGAAAGAAGCCATGGATATTATTTTTCTGGAATAAAACACTTGCTGCAGGTCAGGCTGCAGTGTCAGTTTAATCTCCGGTTCTGACCCTGCGTCATCCAGCCTTTTTCCACCATAGCAGATCCTCCCAGATGGCCGTGGAGCTGACCTTTAATAGACATGTCTATTGACTGGTAAGTGAGAGAGAGCCCATGTTGTTGTCGGTGAATAACTTCTCGTGCAGCCTCAGTGTATTCATAGAGACGAGTCTGGCGATGGCGTGATGGCGCAGCCAATTCTCAGTCCTTTCTATTCAGCTGCTGTTCAAAGGGGAGGAAAAGGGAGACTCTACCAGAGCCCTAGATGAACTTACTGGAGCTGTACAATGAGATCTTTTGTTCTGTCGCAAGAGTACTACTACATGTTTTGAACACTTGCAGTTTATCTGTCTTTTGCTACAGTTTAAATTCATTAAAGGATTAAGTGGGCTGCTAGTTGCAGGCAAACTTTGAGAGTGTCCCCCCCCGGATCCGTGTTGCTGCATGTGAAAACAGTGTATAGGAAAACATTGTTTAGTCAAAGTATGTTTGTGAGAATCTCATCCCTGTAGATCAGCCAGATCTCTAGCTTATTTTAGAGTCAAAGAAGGTTTAGTGCCACATTTTTTGCTATGAGGCATTGTGCATTTATTTTGCTGTTGTTCAAATGCTACTTTGCTTTAAGGGCCCGTCAAAAAATGTAGTTTCAATACAAAACAGAGCAGCTGGAGGTGTGAGATATAGTAAATAAGTGCCATGAAGAAATTCTAAGGTCCAGACAATAATTTATTGTATAAAATTACTTTCCTCGTGACAGGTTTGTGGTGCTTGAAGATGCACCGAGCCTGCCTTAGTCAGCTCAGCGTGATGTCATTAGCTGCCACGATCCGCATCTGAGCTGGCATTTCCATCCACATCCACCCTTTACGCTCTAGCATGGTCATTTTTAGCCTTATGCTTCCCAGAATATACCAACTTGATGGGGAATTGGGGCACATTTCGGCGCTAAGTCACACGGCTTTGGTGGTTTTCTTGGGGCCTCTAGTGGTCTGGGCTCTGCATTGCCAAAGCAGAGCAGCTCCCAGCGGGGCCAGGAAGGGTCGTGTCCCTCCCCTTGGGTGGGTTTGCCCAGCTCCGGGGCAAGGGCAGTGCCCTACACATAACTTACCGGGATTTTACCAGAGTGTTTTATGTGGGGTTCGAAGGGAACGTGCTGAAGGAGCATAAATAAGATGGTAATAAACAGTAACGGAGCGTGAAGGAGGAGATGAAGGTTAGTCTGGGAGGTCTCCGTGTTGGGCGCTGGTCACAGGCTCGTTTCTCCCAGCTGCACACCTCATTGCTTTTTAAATGAGGAAGTTTTCAAGACCCTGACAAGGGCAAAAAGATAAACCGTCCTAAGAAAAGTAGAGAAGTAAGGCAGGAAACAGGCCCTTCGTGTACCAGCATCAAGACTGCCACCAAAAAAAAGGAGGGAGGGGAATGTGTGTGTCTGTCTGGCAGGATCGTTTTTCTCTGTGTGAGCAAGCTGAAGGCTTTCACAGGCTTCCTGACCCCAGACAGGGCATCGTAGATCAGAAGTTTGGTCTTTATTTTAAATCTAAATCATCTTGATGTTATGTTTGACCTTTTGTATAAGTTTTTAAATCCCTTAACAGCTAGTTTTACTTGGGAAAACTCTCAAACCAATTCCAGTTCCTTGTAAAGTATCTTTTAACATTTTTTCTGAGCAAAGACTGTAGTCTTAAATTGTCTGGCTCAGGAAAGTGAAATCTACTTGTGATAAGAGAGAAACTTGGGAGTCTCAATTGCTTTCAGCTCAGCAGATCTGAAATAGGGCCCTGTCAGGAAATGTCCCTTATTTTCGTGACTGTGCTGCAAAGGCCAGGCGGCTACTGGCTCTGGTGGACGTTTTCCATGGTGCCTGGGTGGCCACCCCTGCTGATTCGGGGACAGTTAGCATTGTGTCATTGCCACAGGAGTCTCTTTAGGGTTGTGAGGTTTGGGAGGTTTGGTGGTTTTTGGTTGGGTGGTTTTTTTGGTTGTTTGTTTTTTTTCACTGTATCCTCCTTCTTCCAGGGTGTGCCTGAGTAATGACTCAGAGTGAAAAAATAATGCTGTTCGGCTCCATGCAGGAAGGCGCCTATAAAATAAAGGTTGATGCTTGCTTAGTTCTGAAAGAAAATGGCTGGCAACGTTAATGAAAATTCTTACTGAAAGAGGAGGTTTTTTGGTTCAGGCATTGCTCATTACACATCCAGCTGCAGTTCCACCAATGCCGGTATAATGTACAACTCAAATAGGATAACAGTTTGGGTTTAGTAAGTAGCTGTTTTAAATATTACCCATTGCCACTGACAAGTAAGCCCACTGTTCTCGTTGAAAACTCCTTCAGCGGGATTATCTCTGAAGAGACAATACATATAGGACTTGGTGGATTATGTGAATTACTTAAACTTCTCCATACTTCTTAGCTACTCTCCGGGGTGAGGTTTTGTTGTTGTTTTCTCAGTTGGAAGATTGCAGGGTGTCTGGAGGGGTGCTACTGAACTGTGCGATAGTGTGTAGTACCTATCGCCTGTAGTTCATTGGGACCTGCAGGTTTGGGCAAACAGAGAAGAACTACCGGATTGCAAGGAAGAGTTTTAAACTGATGTTTGATCTGGAAACCACTGGAAAGAAGTCTGTTGGTGCTTCCTAGGGTTGGCAGTGAGAGAGACATCAGTTGCAATGCAGTTGTGTTTGGTGTCTGGGCCTATTGTCAGCCCGTTTCCAACCTAAATCTGTGCTGCCTGGTCTTAGGTATTTCTCTTGTCTGTTTGTTTTGTATGCACAGGGTAGGTAAATCACTTCCTTGTACCAAACCACAGGAAGTCTTAGCTGGGAAATCTTTTCTTAAGGTAGAACTCAGGAAGGGAAAACAGATCTAACAGGTACAATTCAAATGGGATTCATTCTGTATTTTTCTCTTTATTTCGAATATGTTGCCCAGAACACTACTCCTAGGCTACGTGTCTGAGAAGCAGATACAGATAAAATTGGGAGATGCACCCAGAGAGCTGGAAAGAACTTTCTCCAGTATTTTTCACCACAGATTTTCATTCAGTGGTTCATCTTGGCTTTCCTACAAGGCTTTGTCTTCCACAACATTTTTAGTTCACTGGAGGTGCTGCATAAACCAGAATCTCCTCATCTGTTTTCATAAAAGCCAGTGGAAGAAATTATATTTGGTCCCTCTTTGAGAAAATCTTGCTTCAGGGAGGATAGAAATGTCAGGGGTAAAATATAAATACATGCAAAGTGGAAATAGTCTTTCCTCTTTCACAGAACTGCATAATAGCTCAAAATAGCTGGTGCACAATTTAGGGTTTTGCATAGCTTCCTAGAGCAACACAGTGTCCTACGAGGGTCCAGCCCTACCCAGTTAATAACAAACATCAGTTCATGTTTATTCTGGGCCTGGATCTCCATCTGATCCCAGACAGCCTCATTAGAGCGGCTGCTCATTTTGGGTTAAAAGAAGAGAAGACTCCAAAAATCTTGCAAAAACTTAGTGCTCTGCTTCTGTAATTAGAGCTTCCCCCCGCCCCCGAATAAACCCACTTAAACCCAACATTCTGTGAAATGGTGTTTTGTGGATAGTCCATGAGTGCCTGCCTGAGATACCAGAGGGAAGATGTGGAGCTGCTACTTGCTGCAGCGTATTTTCAGTTTCAGTGAATGTGTCGTGTTATTGAGATCATCTAGAGTTAATTTGAGGAAAAAAAACCCTGATACAGGTTACAGTGAAAAGGAATTTAGCAGAATAAATATACACTGGAAGGGGGAAAAAAACCCCCCAAACCTAGCACCAATTCCAGAAAGTAATCAATCTTAAATGAAACTATGTAGTATAATTAAATATTAACTTCTGACTTAGCCTTCCGTTGACTGTTTTCTCCTTCAAAGAGTAAGGTCCTTATACAGGAGGGATGAGCATTCGCAACCACCACTGCAATTGATAACTGAACTGTTAGCACAGCTTGGAGTGAATCTACAGCACACAGGCTTAATTTACATTGTATTTTCTCTTTTCATACAATAAGCACAGGGAAACCCACTTGCTTTTCTTGACTTGGCCTGGCGTTAATTGCATATTAATTTGTATGCATTTTACAGTAGTATAACAGTATAATGATTTGTGTTTAGAAGTTTTCTGCTTAAATGCAGAGAAATGCTTTGCAATTGAAGATTTAAAACACTTTAGGAAGAAGTTAGAGAACAGGGCAAAATATTATATAAATACATTTTAGCTCATTTTCCAGTATGATATTTTTTTCATCCCCAAATCCAGAAATTACCAAAGGAGGGAGGTATGTTATTTGAAATAGAAGTTTAGGCACATAGTTTAATGCCTCAGTTTGGGTGATCTCATTTTTTTTTCTTGCTTGGTGCTGTAAGTCTACAAACTTCATTAATTTGGGCATAATGTGGAAATGAATGAGGTGAAACCCCTGAGGTGGGTTGTGAGAAACAGGTGTGACATCTTTTCAAAGCCCATCCTGTCTCTGAGACTGTTGTCTCCTGCACGTAGGTGTCACTCCCTGCTGGTTTAGACTTCACACCCCCAGCGGAGTGAGGTGTCTCCAGCTGCGATGGCTGTCAGTGCCTCATGAATCCAAGAAAATCAGCAAGTACTGGAGAGCTCTGTAGGTCTGAGGATGCAACACCTCCGCAATCCCACTTCTGTTGTTGTGAGGCTTCCCAGTGGCATTCCACGGTTTAATTTTCACTTACTTTGTGTGACCTTGACTAAAACCTTTCTGTGTGAGTATGTTCTGAATAAGCTTGTGCCACGTATTGGAGGTGATGGAGCAGTCTGTAAGTGGCTGAATTACTGTGGTTTTGCTGGTTAATGTTTGTTGGCTGAGTGGTGGTGTGTGTCTGATAACGTCAGTGAAACAAAGCTGGAGTCTTGAAGCTGTTGTGATGGCTTGCACCATGGTGTTGGTGGCTTGTCCTACAGCCTGTGGTTATGGATGTGGGACAACTAATGGTAGGTGGGTATAGCGGGTAGGAAAAAAGCAGCAATACTGGGGCTACTGGGGCAGGGATCTTAATTATGCTGTTGCTTTTGTGAAAGGGAGTTGAGAAAGGATTTGGAGACCACTGATAGCTTGTTGGTGTTTTTGTGGAGCTCCTCCAAATCTGCGAGGATGGGTGGGTGGAGAAGATCTGAAGGTACGCATGTAGAAGGTCATCTGCTTTAAGAGAGTGTAATTGATTTCCTCGCTTTTTGCACCTGAGTCAGGAGGCACACACTGGTGAGCATACAAGAAATAGCAACAGCCTCTAGTACTGTGATCAGAAAGGATTTGTGGCTAAGGGTTTTTTTGGTTAGGATTTTTTTTGTTTGCTCACTTTGACTGTTTAGCCAACTTCTTACCCTTGTATTTACATGAACCAAACCGCATTGTTTGTTTTGGAAACCGGAGCACCCCAGGCAGGTGGGCTGCTGTCAGCAAGGGTTTTCCCCCAGTGCAGGAGCCCTAACTGCATCAGAGGATGCCGTTTGGCAGCAGAGCCAAGTTGATGGGAAGTCTTGCAGCCAGTAGAACGGGAGGCACTGCTGTCCTCCTTGCTGCTGACCAGCTCCCGTAGCTCAACCGATGCCTATGTAAAGCAGGCACGTTTTAAATCCTGCTCCTGAGAATGTCTAAGTCTTACCAAGTATCAGTGGAACCTGGGCTTCTCAGCCACTTGGTATTTTTCAAGATGTTTTTCTGCAGCACATGTGGGTTCTTCCTCGATAGGATTACCTGTGAGACTAACAATCATAGTCCTTAATTAGGTGACCCACTGTATACCTTGAGGAGGGTGGAGCTGAATCCTGCATCCAGGATGCTCAACTCTGGTCAGTAGTAACCTGCACACATAAGGAGCGTGGGACAGACCTTGCGCGAGTGCAGGTGAATCGTCCAGCTCCTCTGGAACGTACAGCCTTTGATCAGGCTCTGCAACACATGAAAAGATTAATCTGCCGTGGCTGATGACAGCGATGAGTTGGTGTACACACATCTCACCTGTTGTTCAGTTGAAATGTTCAGTCTTTAGCATTTTGTTGTCTTTTATTTTCTTGGGAAGGGATGTGCTACCTCCACCTCAAAGTTCCGTTTTTTTGGCTAAAAAAGTACCCAACTCTGTAAGGGAATAATATGGATTTGTGTCATTGAAAGGAAAAGGAGAGCTGGTAAGGCTTCTGGTATATTAGATGCAAACACAAAGAGAATCAGGTGTTCAGTGCAAATATCCTCTGAAATAATAAACAAATATTTTGTGTAAATAGCATCTCATTAAGTAAAAGCACAAGGTCGGAGAACAGTTCAGTTCATGGCCTATGTTGAAAAGTACAGCACGGAATGACTGAGTCAGTCAGGCTGACACTTGGGAATGGGATCATTTGTTTTGCGTGGGTTTGGGTTTCAGGAGGCCTGCCTGCTGCTGGCAGGATGGTGCTTTTTTTTCAAATTTGGTTTGCACATAGGATTCTGGAAAGTTATAGGGGTATTGTGAGGGGTTACTGCCAAAGAGCGTGATAAACAAAGGCAGCTAAAAATGATGGGACGCTGTTGATGCGTCATGTGACAGGAGTTTTAGCATAACTTATCCTTTTGTTTGAGCATCAGCAACAAAACGCGTGTGTGACAGTACAACCAAATTTCTAGCAGCTTGATAATTTGCTGCTGGATCAGATGGCTGTAGCTGACAGTAAAACAGGAACCAACATTGCTTCTCGTTTGAGCTGGCAGGACAGAAATGCGGAGGTGAGAAGCAGGGATGCAGGGGACATTCCTGTTTCTCATTCATATGATGCCGGTTGTTGCTATTGCTCAGGAAGGATGCTGAACTCAAAATCTGGAGAGGAGATCAGAAACTGTCATCTTTAGGCAGTTTTACTGAAGAGTGAGTAACTGAAGGACAGGTTGTGAATGATGTCAGGATTACATTGTTTTGTCTGCAGGGCTGCAGAAATCACTGTTACTTAGTTCTGTGGTATTTCTTGGTTTTATTCTTGTTGTGATTTTTTTCTTATTAAACATAGAGTCTTTCTGACTTAGCTTTTTTATTTCCCTGCTTTTCAGGGAACCTCACCTCTCACTCATCAATCAGCAGCTGTTCTCACATAGCACTTCTGCTCTGCACGGTAGTGTTTTCCTGCCTGAAGAGTGGCTTTTTCCTTTGTAATCTCTTCTTCCTTGGCCACTTCTTTGTGAAAGAGACTCAGGGCTGTTGCCCTGAGTGCAGATGGACACCTTGTGGTTTGGCTGGGCTCTCGAATATACAGAACGGTTGAGGAGGAGCCTCACACTTGTACCTAAGACATCTGTGTCCCAAGTAATGTCCTTTGTGCGCTGAGTTGCCAGTAGACTGTCCTAGAGAAGACCAGCCATTAGTCCTGTGGTGCTCAGAAGTGCTCTTTCACCTAGGAAGTGTGCCCAGACTCTTCCTGCTGTGGCACCAAGGCCGTCAAAGGCTAGAAGGGGTGTCTTCTGCTGCCTTCCTCCTTACTGTAAAGCTGGAGGAGGTGCTTTTAGTGTTGCTGGTGGTCAGATGGCCTGCCTCATCTTTGTGGAGAGTGCTTTTTGTAGTCTCTCATATGGAGAACAAGATTTAATGGTATCTTACTTTTCTGAGGGTGTGTCTGCTCAGGCCCCTGACTGTGATGCAGGGGACCACTGCTGATGGAGCTGCTTGTGGCACCGGTGGCACGAGAGCCAGGGGAAGGAGTAGTTTTGCATTGGTTGTTGTGATATAGCTGCTTATTTTGAGTTAGCTCATGGAATTGCAGAAACAGCTAAGAAGCTGTTAGAGAAGACGGGCTGGAAAGAGAAAACGAGGCAATTTCAAGTGCTTTAGACAAATATGTCAGCCTCTGCAATCAGCAGGCTTGGTGCTTTGGGTGGGTAATGCACCATCCGGCAGAAAGCTAAGCTGGATTTTCTAGGAGCAGCACATTATAAGGTCCAACCCGAAGACCAGCCTGTTTGTAGGTGACGTTAGAGCCCCTGGGGCTGGAGATTGCCTCCACCTGCACCCACTGGGCTGCCAGAGACAGACCCAGAGGTGCATGGCCAGAAGAAACCTCCTCCCTGGCACAAGGCACTGCAACCTGTGGGTCTCCAGCACCACGCTGGGGATCTGCCTGTCCTCAGGACGCAGAGCTCTGCACGCTTGGTTTGCCATTGTCATATGTGGCTTTGCAAGGCCAATAGCTGTATTTAATCCATGGTACAATTGTTGAAGTAATCTGGTTTTTACACGATGAAAGCAGTTGCTGCAGTCTGTTGGTGTGAGCTGGCTGTGAGGGTCCCAGAAAATCACAGTTTTCCTCTGGAGCACCTACAGACCTCAGCCCCAAGGCTTTCGTTTTGCTCCTTTAACAGTGTTTTGTGCTGCCACCTAAAGCAAGATGAAGAAAACAATTTACAAGCCGGTTTGCCACACCAACAGCGAGGGAAACGGCTTGTTTGGAAGTAAAAGCATGAAGCTGAAAGACTAAAGTACATTTTCAAAGCACAGTTCTGATGTGCTCGTCAGTATTACTATCAGAGTAGTTTCAGGCTGCAGTTAAATGGCAAGTGCTGATCCTTTATGGGTATGCACACATATATAAACTGCATTTCAGAATAGGTGTTAAGCGGTTTGAACTTTGACTATAGTGCGTTTATTTCAGAAAATGCAAAATATTTTATGAGAAGCAATAAGAAAGCTTACACAATTTATATAGATCTTTTGACTAGGATCTTGTAGGTTTTGGTTTTAACTTTGTGTGTGTAAAATAATCAGCATATGTTATGCAAGCTGACTTTGTGACAAAATAAACTGGTTTACCAAAAAAAAGTGAAAACTAACATTTTACCATCATGTTTGTTTGTTGGTTTTGTGGGTTTTTTCCCTAATGTTTTGGTATGCTATTGGTGTTATTTTTATGTCAGTAGATTTTTAGGTGTATCTTTCAGGTTGAGAAGTATGCATTTTTTTAAAAACTGATTTCCTCCTATGTATATATCAAGCCAGTCCTTATTTTATTTGAGCTTCCAATAGTTTTAAAGTTTTAATTTCTATTATTTGTTTTTGTTTTTCAGGTCAGATATACAATTGCCTGTAAGTATCATTGTTACTCAATTCTGACTTTTTTTTTAATATATAACTCTCATTATCTTCATTTATTAAACACAAAATCAGCTAAATATTTAAAAAACCTCCTGAAAAGAATTTTTAGAAACAACATTCGAAAGTGTAAACTCGCTTATTTTAGTGATTGTAATTCCTGCAGTGAGTTTAAGAGTATTTGAAGATATAAACATGTACTTTAATCCTTTCGCTTTTCAGTTTGGAAAGAGTTCTGGTAAAATCAAGTACCGATGTAGTGTGCTTATAAAAATTGGAAAATACACTCAAAGACAGTACAAAGCAAACACAAGTGTTGCTTTAAGAATTTTCTCAAGTCGGTACAACTACTGTACTTGGCAAGATGACAAGTTTTCATATGGCAGAAATTTCCAGAAGTTCCTGCAGATGAGTTCTGCCTGAATATTGAAAATTGGCCTTTCATGAGTTAGCTTTTACATTTTAGGGCCTCTCTCCCCACTTTGGGCTGCTCTACATGAGCCTGAAGTTGGTTTGTGTAGGTAGACTATATCTCTCCCTTCCTTGGCGGAACACGCTGTGGGAATATGGGAACCTCTTTGCTCATACAGTGAGGGGGAAAGACAAAATTGCTGTGTCAGGTTACGTAAAGCAGCTGGCTTCTGATAACACATGAGGAAAGTACACACCCGGAGCGTGACTACAAGTTTGTTCAGTTCATTTCAAACAAAATGCTTTGGGGAGAAAAAAATGAGCAGATCGTGATAGCTTTTGTCTGAGCCATGTGTGGAGTTGGTGGATGACTGAAGTAATGAGGCAATCGCTTAACTTCTGTGAGATGATGTGAATTAGACTAAATGTGGTAAAACCAGTAAATGTGCGGTAAAGTCTCTGTAGGAGAAACAAATTGGGAAAACAAAACCCACTGTGGGTCTATGTGTGATACCCATAAATGATCATAATTTTGTAATTGTGAAACACAGAAGTTTTGTAAGGGCACTTCATTCTCTGTGTTCTTTTTTTCAGGCAATGAGGATTGCAGCTCAAAAAATCTAACCGCAGAACCAGGAACCAGTAGTAATGATAATTTATCAGTAAACTCCACAAGTGGGAACAAAACCTATGGAAGCAAAAGATCCACCAGGGATGTGTTGCCGTCCAGCAGGGCAGTAAGTGATGGGAACAGCACAACACGTAAGTGCTTTGGAATGTGACTGGGATGTGAATCTTCAGGGTGTTTTGTGCTCTTATACTGTGTTAGCATTTTCAGCCCAGACTCCAGTGCAGAGTACAAAGAGCGTTGCAGGGGCATGGATCCAACTACTTTACTAGTAGAGTAGAGAATGAGCCAAAGAAATGCATCTGCACAGCTGACAGGGAGTGCCGGTTAACTCTTGAGACTGGTGCGTGGCGCTGGAAGAATTTTATCAGTTAGAATTGGACTCCCTTCCCTACTTCTTACGGCTTTTTAGGTTACAGCTGCAGCAGTTCAAGCATACTGTGACATACACGTTTGAAGTATGTACATCCCAGAGTACAACTGAGGTACTCTGCCTGATGTAGAGGGGGCTGTGTCATGTGTATAGAGGAGACAAGTGAATATTGCAGCCAGAAAGGCTGTTCTCTTTGGGATAGCCAGCTGAGGGAAAAATAACAGCAAGAAGTGTGTTCCAGTCTTTCTCAGCGCCCTACATGAAGGCAGGACAGTATTCACTGCACCTAAACAGCTGTACTCATTGAGATGAAGTGAATTTTGAAGAGTTAGAGTGCATTGCAGAGCTAGCAAGTGTGCCTTGCAACATATAAGGATGGCTTAATTGTTTTCCAAGGCTGATTACTCTTTACAGAGACCTCTTATTTGGGTAGGGTGGGTAGAAGAGTCCTTTATGTGTTCAGCAGTAAATATTCTTACAAATTAAAAGAAATCTTTTTGTTCTTTACTTTCACAGAGCCAAGAAAAATTCTTGAGGTCAAAGCAGAATATGTTGGTGAGACTTCTGTCAACCTAACATGGGAGGTGGATAACACTGCTTCCAGCTCCTACACGTACAGGATAGAGGTTGTAAATGGTTCCTCTCACAGGAACCTGACGTCTGGTGTCAATGCCGTCGAAATTAGCGAGTTAATCCCTGGGACGATGTACAATGTCACAGTATTTGCAGTAGCAGCTGATGGTCAGACGGAAGGAGAAGGAGTGCCCATAAGCCTGTATACAAGTAAGTCAGGGTTTCTTGCAGCCCGGTTTGTGGTGATCTGTGTTTTGCTGTGCAGCACAGGGCTCGGGTATGGCGCACGGGCCCCCCCCTGCCTGTGTGAGGACTGTAATTCAGGACTATTGTGTATAGACAAGATATTTTAGTTCTGCAACCTGATCTGGGCTATATGCAAAGGATGGGATGTTAGCATGCAGCAGAACCATAGCTCTGGTGTTGATTTTTTTTTTTTTTTAATTACCATCCTTCCCTACCTTCTCCTCCTTCCTTGTCTCTCTCCTGTCCACCTCTCTAGATTTCCATGGGAAGCCCTGGGAGGACTGACACTATGGTGACCTTCTGATTTGGAATGACAGAGGGAGATGAATCCCTCTCAAAATTAGTTTTTCAGTTCTCTCGTAGCTGCTCATTTGTGCAAAGGCTTCGAGGTGCATCTGGTGATGATCTATCTGGTGATGCCTTGCTAGCCTGGGATTTGTGCTGACAG
>NW_009725189.1:0-11980 GCF_000703405.1 Apaloderma vittatum
TTCCCCTGTCTTCTAAACCAAGACACTTGGATAAACCAGATGAGGCTTTGGGAGTTAAGATCACTGGCTGCTTTTGCAAGGCAGTAGCAGTGTATCGAATAAACGAGTCCCAAGGAGTTTGTTTTGGTTTTATGACTGCCCTGCTTCATTCTTCCCCTCCATCTCACTGCAGTATTCTGTAAAAATCCTTCTATGTCTTATTTAGGTTGTCTTCCCTGTTTTCATTTCTGCTGGAAAGCAGTATTCATTGCCTGAGTCTATTTCTGCATAATTTCTTGTCCCTCTAATACTACTTTCTCATGTAAGGATAGAAGGTTTTTAAACAGCTCTTACTGCTGTTGAAACAACTGGAAAAGTTCCTGTTTCTTCATAAGGATTAGACTGCATCTCTGCAAATTGTCTGTGCCACCACAAGCAAGATTCATCTGACTGAATGCCAGTGCACAACGTGTATTTTCACATCTGAGCTGTGTATATGGGCATTACACTTCATTGAGGCAGAGCCACAGGGAGAATCACCTTCTAAAAGAATCAAGACACAGCAAGTACACTATAGCCTAAAAACACCTTCCCCTGCTTCTTTATTTTTGAGTCTGTATCTGCCTAACTCAGCTGTGGATGCCTGCAGTTGTTTTATGTCCAAAAGCTGAAGGAGACAAGTCCCAGCCAAGCATTTTGCAGGCTTATTCTCAGGCTGTGTGACTTTTCTTGTAGTACTTGTTCTGTCCTTACAAAACACATCCTGTACAAAGTGGTCACTCTCTTCTTCTTCTGCACCATTTTTAGGGAGTCCCATGACAAGCCTTAGTTCCTTAGAGCTATGTTGGTCAAGAGGAAAGATGAACTAAGAGAACAGGTTGTTTAGAGAGGTGGTAGATGGCCCATCCCTGGAAACATTCATGGTCAGTCTTGATGGGGCTCTGAGCAACCTGATCTAGTTAAAGATGTCTCTGCTCATTGCAGTGGGGTTGGACTAGATGACCTTTAAAGATCCCTTCCAACCCAACTATTCTATCATTCTGTGGTTAATTACATGATTCTATATTGGGTCTCTGCCGTACAGCTGAGGGCGGTCGCTAACCTATGCAATAAGTAGACAAATATAATTATATACAGCATAAGGTTCAGCTTGCAGTCAGTGGAAGTGCCATGGGCTCTGGATAAAGGTGATTGGTGCAATGATTTCTGATTTTTGCAAGCAGTAGAGTTGTTTAAAAAATGATTGTGTGGCAACAAGTGAACTTATTACACTCTGAAGGCCATGGATCTTTCATTCTATAAACTTGCCCTTCCATAACTCCAGGCTCTGCTGTGGCTGTGTGTACATTAGAAGGCAACGCATGAAGTGCGTCTGGGGAAGTTTACTTTCTAATTTGCTCTTACCTGTTCCTTTGGTCTACAGGCCCAAGGCTGGGCAGATGGCATTATGTGGTCTCTTGCAGGACATCTTCTGATTTTGTATCTTGCAAAAAGATTCAGATCTGGGTGCTACAACATGAGCCAAAATGCAGTAGGGCTGTAAGGTTGAGACATTAACTTCAAAAGTGCCTGCCCAGCCTGAATTAAGGTGCTAGTATAGCTGCATCTTCTGTGGCTGATGTTGTACAAGATCACCCACAATAAGTCTTTCGGATTAAAATGCTATAAACATAGAAAAAAAGGCAAACGTGCAACTGGCTTTTTTTTCCCACATGCTTTTCCAACTGGAAAATTTTACGTGGAAAGTCTTAATGTATTACTTTCACTGCTCCCAAAACCTTCATTCTAATCTATATTACCTGATACATCATGGATCCTGCAAGCATTTATTTATGAGTATTCCCATTAACTTCTGTAAGACTACTGAATTAAATAAAACCTTTACTTTCTTTCCAGTATCAGGATACAGATCGAGATCCAAGATCATAATGCATTTTGATTGTAACAGAACAAGAGACTTTTCCAGAAATTCTGTGAAATATTACCTGCTTTAGTCCTTCCCAAGTGAAACTAATATTAAGAATAATTTAAAGAAAAAGCTTATTATAGGAAGGGATGAGCATGAAATAGTTTATTCTGGGCCATGAAATCTGTTGTCTCATGACCACGCAAACACTGCTTCTTTGCTTGATCTTATCGTTCTTAGAGTCTACGCCCAAATTAAGCAAGTAGACCAACAGCATGCTCATGACAGATGTAAAATCTTTACTTTAGTACATTTGTAAACTGCTCTGTTGTTGGCAGGAATACCATATCATTCCACAGAGTCATAAAATCTGTATTTTATGAAAAAAAAATGAAAAAAAAACATATAAAGTGAAACCAAATCTTAAAATAGATTCAACTACAAAGAACTTTGTTTTGTAAAAGGTAGAATGGAAACAATACAGTAAAAAATATATTATAATGAAATGGTTTTCATTTCCAAAAGCTTAACTTATTTGTTTTAAAAAGTTGAAATGAAATTTGCTCATGGATGCTAAACCTTAAAAATAAAAGCACAATAGGACAGAACAAATATGCCTTTATTATCAAAATGTGGATGTACAAGTTGTAAAATACCATAAATGTTTGGAATTGTGGGTGCTGCTTTTAAAAAAAGGCTTTCATGTCAGAAGTACTTTGGATTAAGATATGTTTCTTTCTATTCAGGATGATTTTCCTTCAGAATAGACTATGAAAACAGAGACACATGTAACTTCTTCACATTTTATAACACCTAACTATGGATCTGAGCAAATTCTCAATGTTTTTAGTTTTCCTTACTAAGCTGCTTTTCAACTCTGGCTCAGTCAGCCTGTTGTTACAAATAAAAAGATCTTTCTTTGTCATGGTTATCACACACTACTAATGTGTTTGATCTTGCGTCCACTAAAGTCACTAACAAAACTTTGACTTGGCCAGAGTCACGTCTTTTACTACAAAGCAGAATGCATGAAGTTAAAGAACAATGTGAATACATTCACACTGCAACTTTTCCAGTGGACTTTGGGTATTTATATGAAATTATTCAGTGTTTGGCCTATCTGACACTACATTCACGTATTTACATCATATACATCTGTTATAAACTCAACAGCAGGTGCTCAGAAACAGCAGATTCACAAAACTCCTGACCAGATCATTTTAATTAACGGAGACACAGAGGATAATGTAAAGCCTTCAGGATAAAACTGGCCCAAATACAACTTTGTCTCTGGCAAGTAGCCAGAAAAGTGGCAATCTTTGACAGGCTACCTAATGAATTGTTTCAAGTTTTCTTCCAGGATTTTGAAAACAAAAGTCACACTTACTTATAAAACCACATTTTTGTTGCTGATGTTCCCAGTGGCAGTCAAAAGAAGAGCAAGACTGTAGGTGGAAAGTCTCAGCCAGTGTGCTCTGTGCGTTTGTCCTTGGCTGGGGATCCTGCTTCTGGAGGAATCAGATGTCTCAGGATCCAGAGGGTGAAGATGAAGGTGGGCATGGGGAGGACCTTTCCTCACCCTGCTAGGGTGGGAGCATGGTGGGGGGGATGCTCACTAACTGCTGCAGCCTCTGGTGCAGCCGTGTCCCAGTAAATTGTTGTTACGCCCGTCTTGGAGTTTCTCATGGCTCTCAAGGGATGCTCTGCTGTCCATGCTAGAAGTCTGTCCACTTTGATCCTGCTGTCTTCTTAGTCTGCCAAAGGTTAAAAACATTGATATAGCTATCATGTGCAGATAAAGGTATCAGAGTGACAGCCATTGCTTGTCCTGCAGACAGCCACTTGCACCTGGGGAGATGCCTGCACCATTTGAGCTCTGTTAGCTCCCTGAGCTTTACAGCTGCCATTTCTTCTAAACACTGGCGATTGCTTCCTCCTAAATATGTGCTGCTGGATCTTGGTCTTGGTCAAATAGTGCTCCCATGAAAGCCTATCATAAAGAGTCAGCAGAGGAGAGTGCTTTCTCTGGCTTTAGCTCCTCTGCTCAGACTGTAACTTGAGAAAACCTCCATGTAGCTCGCGGCTGGTGGGAGTTGTTGACCGAGCACACAATGACTGCTCCCCTCTGCTGTCCTATGAAATGACCAGTAACCTCCACCAGTACAAGGGAAAAAACCATGAGGTGAAAGTATATTCAGTATTCTTCTTATTACTTCCTAGGTTGTCAAAGCCACCTAGGTGGTTTTAAGGAACAACAACAGCAAAACCCAACTTGTTTAAAGACTGAAAAGTCATCTTTTGACATCATTTTCTAGACAGCAGCAACAGCCCTAACAGCTGTCCCCATCCATTTTTCTGTCACCAACCTTCTCAACATTTCTGTTGAACACTGGTATCGACTTCTGTTGTTTTACTGTGATTCATGTGATATTCAGTGTTTTCCTTCAAACATAGACATGATGTAAGTAATTTCAAGAAAAGTGTAAAGATTCATCAGGAAGCTATGAGGTAGAGAACAATATTTTTTTGAAAACATGAACAGCTGCTGTTTGGGAGAAATTTTGTTCTTAGCTTGTTTTCTCAAAATGAGAAACAGCTGTTGATATATTCCTGAAGAAGGCACCAAGAGCTGGCACAGAGACATGATGAAAAAACCTCTTCATAACAATGACTATAAATGGTAGATAGGATACACTCCAAAAAAACCTTTGCAAGTAACATTGAATATGTAGAAAATAAAAATGCAATAATGAAATGTAAAGGGTCATTTCAAATGGATAAAATACTTTCAGGTGACATAAAGTTTATAGAGACACCATATTGAAAATTCAGATGAGAATGTGAAAGGACATGAAAATTCTGTCATAGCTAAACAGAGGAATAAAGAAGACTATTTTAATGTAAAAATAATTAAAACATTGTCCAAATACATTAAGCTTAAAAGAGCACAAGCACTGGCACATTAACTAAAGAAACTATAAGACAGAAAGAAAAAAAAAAAGCCAAAACCAGATTAGGTGAACAAACTGCTAAAGGCATTTACCCCAATGGTGATTTTTCAAAGTGCACCAGAAATATGACGGCTGCCAGTGACTCTACAGTCTGGTGGAGGACTGAGATATTAAAGGACAGCACAACAAATATGAGTCCCTAGCTGAAAAGCTAATGAATTATCTTCGTCAATGTTCATGACAAATGAGCTTGGGGACATTCCTTTCTTTATGAGAAATTTGTCCATCATGCCCAGTCACTCCATCTGTCAAACAGCTTTAGAAACAGTTGTTCAAATGAATGCTGACAAAGCATCAAAGATTTTCACCCAAGGGCTCTAAGAAAATTGAAGTATATAATTTCTGCACAGCTGAATTGAGTGTTTAACTTACTTACTTTTGAAACTGTCTTGACACCAAAGAATGGAAGACAACAAATGTGACGGCATTATATTTTATTATTTTTTTTAAAAGAACTTCGAAATAGATCTAGGGGACGACCAGGTGAGTAATTGTATAAGACAAAATCTTGAAACACTTTAGCATCTGAGTTATTTGGCCTTACAAGACTTAGGTATTTGCAGGCATCAGGAGAAAAGGCTACTGTGTTTTGAAACTCTTGCTGCAATCTGGGGATTGCAAACCTGTGCAAACTGCTAAATAGTGGAATGAGACAAATTTTGGCTCTATGGAGATATGAGGAATAATCATATTGCTCTAAGACATGCAAGTGGTTTCTCCCCAAATTTATTTACTATTTACTTGGTTCATAAAAAGCTGAAAACGGAGGCATTTACCATACCGCTAAGATTAACGGGGAAATGAGAAGTCTCTCAATAACAACATAGCAAGAAAAAAACAATTTATTTTTTTTAAAACCACTCAAACTGGCGCAAAGGCAGCATCTAAGGAGGACAGAGGAAAAAGGAGAAAAATGAAGCCCATGTAGAATTCAAAAGATACCACTGACCAGCCTCGAACATCCCCCTGTATACAGAGGTGGCTTCTATTGTTGATTTATTTCCATTTATTTTCCTTTATCCTGTTCCTACTCCTCAGGTCCATTATTGAATCATAATTAGATTATGGGGGTTTGGAAGCACTAAAGAAATAAATTCTTCTAGCAGTTCTTCACTGTGTTCCCTGTTGAGGCATTTTCTGTGTCTGTATCTAGATTCACTACCCATACTTACGAACCATCAAAGTAAGCAACAGGTTATTAACCTGATACAGTAGTAAAAATTTAACTGTTATTTAACTATTTAAGAATGTATCAATCACTTTATTCCATGATTAAGATTACATTAAAGACTTCACTAAGGGTTTACCATGGGCTCACTAGCACCTACTTAACCAGTGTGCCCCAGGGGTTGGGAAACTGGACTCAGAATTGGGAGATGCTGATTCTGTTTCTATCTCTGTCACCCTCTGGATAAATTATAGCCCTTTTCTTTGCCCCAGCCTGTCTCTTGAGAAGGCTGAGAGAAAGTGAAGGGAGGCGAAGCTAAGGGGGAACTGTATTTCTCCAGAAATCCCACATAGTTTGGAGTTCTAATTAAAAATCTGAGCTGGATAAGTTTGGCTAAGAAATTGATACAAAACGAATGTTAAGCCATGCCAGAACTGATGAAACCCTGTGTTCTTATCAGACCCATGCCAGCTTTTCCTGGAAAAACTGGAGACAGGCTTGTATATTCAGCTCTCGATTAGGGAAAAGATATAATGAGCAGGAACGTGCCAAGCAATGTGGGACTTTGCTTGTAGTTGCACATCAGATGTTGAGGCAGCTGCTGCCAAAACTGGTGGAAGCTGAGAGCTTTGTGCCTCTAAGTACTGTTCTGTGCCTCACAGGCCTGAATGAAATGAGGAATTACAGTCTGGTGTCTGATGATTAAGAAAAGAAGGTGGCATATATAATCAAGCAAGATGTAATTATACAGCATATGTAATTATGGATATATGCATTACTGAATATAAAAAATACAGAAAGAGAGCAGCCTGGTGGAAAGCTAACATGGAAAATATAATACTGGAGCAAAAAATCCTGCTACAACTATGACAGGCCAGAGTGAAAGTCACAAACACCTAATGAAACCCAGTAGTAAATGTAGGGACCACCAGGGAAGAGCTTACAGGTCAGCTTTGTTCACTACATGAAGAATGTTGAAAGTTGGTCTTTAGGCTGCTTAATAGGGTAAGTTCAATGAAAAAGGATTAAAAGTTGCAGATTAAACATAACTGTCAAAATTTCAGATTTGCCCCTCCCAAACCACTACAATTTCAGCAAAAGATAAAATAAGGCAACTGGTCTGTATTTCAATCTAGCTCCAAACTGCAGAAAGGCTCAGGTGAAGACTTAAACAAATCTCACCACAGCGGTTGGGTGTGAACAAGCAGTCTCTTCAGTTAAAATGTTGGACAGTTGCTGAAGTGAAATTTTTTATCTTGTTCGTGCATTCTTGATTCCTTGCTGCCAGAGGAGGAGCACTTTTCTATAAGATGGTCTCAGTTTTTCAAAAAAAGGAGTACCTGTCCTCAACATAGTTCCTGTAATCATGGCAAAATGAATGCAATCTGGGCCATTCTGTTTAAAAATGGCACTAGTGTAATAAATCATTTGATAGAACCTCTTTCCAGTGAATGAGTTATCTTGCCTTTAGGCTGATGCAGCTACAGGCTCTGGTAAGTTGATAAAGTCCCAGGGAGAATGAGAGGCTTGATGAGGACTTAGTCGTGGACCTGAAGCAGGTAGTTGTTCCTGTGCTGAACCCTATTGACTGAGAATACATGGTAAAATGCCCAGCTGTGGATAAAAAAATTGAACAAGTGATTCTAGTATATATGGGAAAAAAAAACCTGCAGGGAAAAGAGGAAGAAAATGAGTTTGAACAGTGGCTATTATATTTATCCCATGACAATTCTGTACAGAGACATGAGCAGTCTCAGAGATAGTTATACTTCTACTGAACCAACAAAGAGATAAGCAGAGTTTTCCTTCCTCTCACCACTGATCTATGCAATACTGATAGTGTGTGACACTGAGCACTGAATCTTCCTCTCCAGCAGGGAAGAAGAAAGAAGCTGTGCAACCACCAGAGGAATGCATCAGGAAAAGTAGCTGAGCCTTCAGTCAAGTCTTGGGTTTCATCAGTATTTCTGGCAAAGAGGAGGTGTCTGTGCGAGCTATGGAAAGGTATATAAGATTCTTAGTATCTCAGTATACAGATATTATAGTAGAGTTGCTGTAATATTGATTTCCAGTGCTGGATCTTGAATGAGATATTGGTGAGTGGAAGGGTATTCAAAGACAGGGAAACTTGCTGGTCCAAAAAGCCTACAGCAATACAGAGCAGTGGCATCAGGCTTACAAAATGTAGCTGCTATGCCACTATGTTTGCGAGCTATATGGAGGCTGTTACACCGCCTGACACTCTTGTCTGTTTGCTCAGTTCTCTTGATGGAAACTATTACATCCATTGAAAGAAGCCTTGAGGAGTGGATGAATCTCTAGAACACTTATCCCAGTTACACTGCACAAGGGAAGGGATCTGGGGTCAGAACAGGTGAAGCATATCTGCGCTAGCTTTTCAAATTCATGAATTCCGAGTGACACGTTGCTAAATAGTTAGAAATCCACCTCAGTTCTATGATTTAGCCGCTACACAGAAGTAATGCTGATGTCTTGTCCAGATGGTCTTGCTAGAAGGCTAACTCTAAACGTGTCCAAATCAGGAAAAGAAAAATAACTCATCCATCACAGGGAATGAGTATGCTTAGAAAGGAACAGTTTCAGTTACATGTCTCTGTGCATGTCACCATGTTTTGTCTACTGGAGCACAGATAGAGAAATTACAAGAAGGATTAGGGAAAAATAGTAAAGACCCTTCTGTCCAAATCCTGTGTTTTTAGAATATTAGTTGGTAAATACAGACTCATTGGAAGATAGTATTATTTCAAAATGCATCACTAAAACATTTTCATTCTCAATAGAAAATATCTGGCAATGAAATTTTGTGAATGAATTAGAAGAAACCAGAAAGTGACAGGCATAGGCATAGGCATTCTTTTGTTATAATCTGGTCATATGAAATAGAAATATGGAAGTTATACCATATAATTAAAATTGTTTGATATTACAGAGTTGCAAAAATACCATTCAAACTGAAATTAGCTTTTACAGAATGGTATAATGCTGTAGAGATGGACTCTATACAGTAATAGGATCCCTACTGTAGCAATATCTCACATGGATACTTCCAGAGGTGGGAATACCCAGCATGTCTAGTCAAGGCTGGAGTGAGGTAACTGAGCACTGAGAGCAAGCAGGATGTCAGCTGGGTGTCCACTGCTATTGCCCACTGCTTGTTTTTAATTTTAGTTTTTACTCAGTGTGGTAATGACACATCAAAATTTGAATACAAACACAAGTAAAAAATGCTCGGTTGAAAGTGTCAGAGGTGGTCAACACAACTGCTTCCCTGAAGTAATGATGCTTCAACTCTTCCCGCACCACCAGTGTTTGTACCTGAACACAACTAATCTGTCTTGATAATAACTAAGTGCAGTTTTACCAAATATCCAGAATTTGCTTTCTAAAGAAATGGATTTGGCTAGTGGTTGTTTGCATTTCTTACCACAGCTATTGTCTGTACTCCGTTTTACACAAAACAAAACGAAGATGAAACTCTCAATTTTGTAAATTTGTGGCACTCTAGAGTTCCCCAAACTACATCCCCATCCATGTCCTCTATTTCCAGTCAAAAGAAAGTCTAACTGTGGCAAAAAAAAAAAGCTTATTTCCTCTTTGTTAAAGAAGTACAGAGTATTGCCCTGTGTTCCTCGCATTTTGGAGAAGTTTTATGCAAAGAAACTTGTTCTGAGAAAGAAGGAGTAGGACTGTGAAGACTCAAAGGACTCACACTGTCACCTCAAAGTCCAGCATCACCCTTGGTATTGTTAACCTGGAGTGTGATAGAAAACATAAGCAGAAAGCTGCTGGGTAGCTTGAACTTTACATATGGGTACGACCATCATGAGAAGGCACATGTTTTGTTTTACCTCTCCAACCTAAATAATGAGTGTTCAGTGGTAACTAGGTGGTAGACAGGGAAAAGCTAACAATATTGGTCATATCAGCTCATTTCTGGATCAGCTCACCCAGCAGCCCCAAAAAGACTCCGTGTTCTTGGTTTGACGCTGAGTAAAAACGTTCGTGGCTGCCACAATCTTTTATGTTTATTCAGAAAAACAGTCACTTTGCCAAGTTCTTACAAAACTTTATCTTTTGTAAAGTCCCTTATTTAAGCTTTATAAGAGCTCACGCATATCATCAGAAGTGCACAAACTATGAAACTGGGGCAATTTTTTGGCAGTAATATGTAGGTCCTGCAGCATGCCCACATCTTTTAAAAAAAAATGAGTTATATACATGGGCATCTTATACGTCACTTTGAAAACTTCCCCCATTATTTTTATGATATCATGCAGGCAATAATTTTAGAAATATTGATAACTAAGCATAATTTCTGGGACAATAAGCAGCCAGAGGATGCTTGGGGCAGATGAGGGCAGAATTAAGGACCGACTGGAGTGGAGTCAACACTCATCACTCGGCAAGTTTTGTGCTGAGTCACACAACTCCGAACTGAAAATTGGAATCTGTAAGCTCAGATAATTTCCTCTCTAAAGCTTGCGGAGAGAACTAACATGTGCAGAGCAGCTTTAAAAGAAACACAATGCTACTGCATGTTTATGTAATAGCAGGTATGTATTTGGGGAAACGTAGGTCTGAGCAGTAACTTCATCAAATCAGTAGCAAGAGTGGATGTCACAAGTCTTTAGCTCTTTCTTGATAACCTTCACACTTAAAACTTGTTTGCTCTTGGTCTCCTGACCCAATGACTAGGTACATACGTCTCAAATGCAGCTGTCCCATTTTTAGTGTCGTATGAGATGCCCTTGATTACTTGACCCTCGGTGAGAGCAGGCAGATGCCACAGCAGACCACAGCGATTGGCAGGACTGGCAGGTAAGCATTCAGCTTTGCAAAAATGAACCAAACCCACAGCCGCCAGATGGATTTTATGCCAACTAACCGTAGATAACTGAAAGATCAGTTCAGGCTCTCTCTACAGGACAAATAGAAGCACTAACACAGATTGATTAGTTTCAGTCTAAGTAATATATGTGTTGCAGATCAGCCTTGGGAGATACAAGTCTCTCTTCACTGACTACTAAAGGAGCTTAAACTAAATATTTTTTAAATCAATTAGTTTAAGGGAATATAGTCTTCTTGTACCTCTAGAAAAATAGACATACCTTTCCTCTCTGAACTACAGATGTAAGTTCCTCCCTGTCTAGCAGCTGTGTAAGCTCACCACATACTGCACTGTTTAGCAGAGCCACTGGATTAGAGCTAATTTGCACCCACGCTGTTCAGGCGTGCAGACCTTGAATAGTCCCATCAGCCTGGAACACAGCACACACCGACAAACAATGCCAAGAGCTGGGTAATGAAGTCACCGCGGAGCACAGGGGTGCAATTGCCTGCTCATCCATGCAGACGTGCCTGTAGCATATTCAGGCTCTGGATCTGCCAGCAATGGCTTTTCTGCATGACTTGGCCTATATCTTGAAAAACACTATGTCATCTAATTTATGTTTATTTCAGATACCTTTTAAAATGCAGCGTACACCCTTTGGCGAAGGAGTTGTCCCACATCTAACCAATATTTACCTCAATCTGTCTTTAACCCTAAACATGCACTCTTAGTACTGTAGAAACAGTAGAAACAGTCACAATCTTGGGTCTGCTTTTCTGATACACTGTGAGGTATGTGTTTTGATAGCTCAGTAAATCAACATATAATCATTCAAATAACACTATTTTAACTCCATTTAAATATAAATGACTGGGGCATAGACTAAAAGTTATGCTTTATTACAGCTGAATGTGAAAATTAAAGTTTTGGAGGAAGTATCCCCATGTAGCACAGATGTTTTCTTGTACCATTGACACTCATGATGTTTACTCCCACCCTTTCCAAAAATCCTTGGGGAAATACGCTTACACCATGGGTAATTGATTTAGGTTGGTAATTCCTGC
>NW_009725189.1:12011-52990 GCF_000703405.1 Apaloderma vittatum
TACTCAGTAAATGCCTGTGAACATAATTTTCTATCAACCGGCAATTTATAATCAAACTTAATGGGTTCAGGTGCACATACGGCGTGAGTGACATGTGAAATGCTAGTATGTGGAAGTCAAGTGACGAATTGCACTGGGTGCTGGAGCATGTTGACCTGCAACATCTTGAGATCTCAGGTTTACGCTGGGAATTAATAAAACCAAATAAGAGTGAAGACATGAAGTAAATAAATGAAAACATTGAATGATGTGCAGCTATTTAAGAAAATGAGACTAAAACAACCAACTAACATTAAAACCATGTTCCGACTAGTAAAATAGGTGTCTCAGAATGGGGTTACTCTCTACTCAGGACCAGGTATATCCTAAACAGTATCTGACTTGTTCAGCTACATTTTAAAATGCAAACTAGTTTTTCTAGTTTAGGTATGTCCTTAGATCTACAGGTACAAGGAACAGGAAAGCAGATATAAAATTTCCAAACCATGTACTGTCCATTAGATTTTGTGGGGCCACAAGGACAAAATTTTCTTTCTAGCAAGCCAATATCCAGTTTAAAAACTGCAGGCATTTGCCCAAGAATAAGAACATTTCTCAGCGCTGTGTGTCGTAACTCATTCTCAAGAAAGGTATTAATTTCCTAGCCTACCTTTGATGTGTATCCAGAGGGATACAGGCTCATCCTTTTGTTTAGCTGTCAGCAGATGGATAGATCACAGAATCACAGAACGACCTAGGTTGGAAAAGATCATCCAGTCCAATCATTAACCTAACACTGACAAGTCCTCAACTAAAACACATCCCTCAGCACTATGTCTGCTTAAATACCTCCAGGAAAGGAGACACCACCACTGGCCTGGGCAACCCATGCCAATGACTGATAACGCTTTCAGTAAAGGAATTTTTCCTAATATCCAATCTAAGCTTCCCTTGGTGCAACCTGAGGCTGTTTCCTCTTGTCCTATCACTTGTGACTTGGTTGAACAGACTGATCCCTATCCCTCTACAACCTCCTTTCAGATGTTTCAGGTGTTTCACTGAACATCAGTGCTTGAGATGCCACCTCAATTACAGGAGTTGTTCTGAAGTATTCTCTTCCTTTATTCTTCTGGTGAATTCTCTTCCTTTATTCTTCTGGTGAATGTTTCTCAGTAAAGTGATCCTTTGAGTCAAGTCCAAATGAAATATACAGCCAGAAGGACAATTCTTCATCTGCGTCTAGTTAGACCTGCTTTACCAGAAACATTTTTTCAGCCACTGCTACCCTCAATGAAGACCAGGACCTCAGGACAGGAACATTTTACAGAGGACCTGGACTGAAGAGGCCTGTTAACAGACAGAAGAGCACAGAAGATCACAGCAACAAACATAATTTTGCTAGCAGATTGAGAATTTAAAGACAAATAATAATATGACACCTGTGAAATGCCTTCTGTCTTTGCAGTGATGATGGTGTACATGTCTACAGCTCTGTGGCAGTGAACCAGTGTGACAGATTGCTACAGCAGAGCAGGCTGTACAAAAGGGCAGCCAGACATCACCAAGACATGGCCATTTAATCTCATCTTGTGCTGTCTCTTTGCTTTTCATAGCTCTCTCCTGGTACTGAGAAGAAAATGCTGGTTCAAAGGTGAATGAGGAAAATATTAACTGTGACAACCTACTTGTGTAGGAGCACTGATTTCATTAATGTGTCATCTTTAATTGAATCTGCAGCTTCATGAGAGTTGTACAGTCAATTATTTAAGAGTCAAGGTATGTGGAAAGCTGTACTGAGTTTGTGTGGCCAGATTTTGGTAGTGATGGGGCTACAGAGTTGGCTTCTGTGAGAAAATTCACCAGAAGTCTAGTGAATTGTGCATTCTCTGAAGGATGGACACCCCAAAATAGACTTAGCTGGTAGTTCACATTGATTGTAATGCACAGCCCCTAGTTAATCACCAAGCCACCCTACACAATGCATGGAGAATTTGGGTGCCCAACACAAGGATCCACAGAAAATAATGATCTAACTGTACTTGCATATATGCAGACTTGTACACATATATAGGTATATTTTATTGTGCAACTCTTGTGCAAATCCTTATGAAAACTCTGTGAAGATCAAGACCTTGTAAAGAGTGAGAAAGCATAAAAGCACATATGCAGTCACTCTATCTAACAGAGATTCTCATGTCTCGTAGTGTCCCGTTTCAGACACTAGACGACAGTGTCAATGAACAAGCCAAATGGAGACTAATGTCTGCAGTGGCATATCCTCCTCATTTTTGACCTTTCCAGACTTCCTAAACCAGTAAGTCCATCAAAAGTGTCATGGGCCTTGATGGATTTTTTTTCCCCATTAATTTCTCTAATCCTTTTCTGAATCTATCCAGTATGTTTAGCATCCAAAGCACCACTGGGCAATGTGCTGCGTTATATGAAAAAAGCATGGTTTGTTTTTCAACTTGCAGCTCGATAGCTGTGTCCTTGAGTTACCAGAAGGAGTGAATAATCATTGCTTAGTTTCATAACATATTATTATTTACTCAGTTTCTGTCTGTTCAGTTATCTCTTCTATGAGCTTAAATTAGTTCAAGTCTATGAAAATCTTCAATGTGAGCCGTGCCACGTCTCTGTTTAATCTTGTTTTTTTCTTTTTTTGGCAACCATTCTAAGTCCTCTGTATATTTTTGAGATAAGGAAGCAGAACTGTACACAGAATGGAAGATGCAGGTGTAAGTATATGAAGATATAACTGTATACAGACAATGACATCCTGATGTTCATTTCTCTAAAGCTTTCTTTTCAGTTTTGAGCATAACATCTTTTAGTTGCCCAATAACAATTGGGCTTCCCACAGCCATTTCAAAATCTCTTTCCTTCATAACTGAAGTTAATTCAGCTAAAGGTAAAGTTTAAATTATTTTCTTCCTAATGTATTTGCATTTATCAGTACTGAAATTCAGCTGCCATTTTCTTATTATCCTTCAACTCAGAACCATGACTATCATTATCTACCGTATCTTTTTGTCATCAGATTTAGTTTTGACTACTCTGGTATCATAAGTTGACTTTGTCACCTCACTATTCACCTCACTTTCCAACTTGGTTATGAATATATTCAACAGACACATAGAGTATCAGAATGACTGGCAATAATAATATTATATCACTACTGTCTTGTTTCTGCTTTACTTCAGCAGCTGGCCTCAAAATGCTTTCCTAGAACAGGACGAGGAGTTCAGTCTTCATGACTCATTCTTAATTTTTGGAGACTCATAACAACTGAGAATTTATGCTAGTGCAGGACTTGAAAAGAAATCATGGAAGTAATCCTCTATGGTCACTGAACAGTCATGACCTGTTATGCAGCCTTCATTTATCATGGATATGACTTGTCACATGTAACCTATAAAAAAAATTGATCTTGTATAGTGCTCAGCATCATACAGTTCTGGTTCTCCCAGGTCTGAGATGCCCAAACAAAGATTTTTCTTTTCTTTTCCACTCTGATATATGCACCCCCACACAAAATTTCATTTCCAAAGCTGGATGTCGATTTGGTGAAGTGCAGCCAGTACCATGATATGGGTACTTGCTTGGAAAATGTTTGACCATTTTTCTTGGAAAGCTTTGAAAATGAGGTTATAGATACTTATTATCCTTTTTTTTTTTTCCCTTCTACATGTAACTCTGAAGAGAACACATTATTGAAACTATGGCTTTTGTATGACCACTCTTTTCTCAGAAAAAAAGTGAATTTGAAGGTTTACCTACAGAAAAAATTACCAGCTTGGACCCTCTATGCTCAAACCTTTAGGCAGCTTGGTTGACTAATAAAAGAATAACATTTGGACCGGTAATTGTAAGTCACAAATAATGAGCATGAATCAAAGGCAGAAGTGAAAGAGCTTGTGTGACCAAACAGCAGTTATTAGAGCTCAAAACTAAGCTGAGTTCATACATATTCAGAAAGAAATCTTTTTAATTAGGTGAGACTGAAGGAGCAATTTCCAAAAGCAGAAATATCCATTACAAAAGGTACAAGAAAGAGATCAGCAGTGCAACCACTTGAAATGTTCAGAAAGAGATGGATTTAAACTGAATTAAGGTCAGCAGAAGTGGCACGAAAAGAAAAGTTGTGTTGGAGCCTCATCTGAAAAGCATTCAGATATTATGGGGATTATGATAATATATATCTCTAGAGACACTAACTGATAGCTATTAAGAAAAGTACATTCAATGAGATATACTGCAAATCATTATGAATATTCAATTACAATCAAACTGAAATGACAGAAAGCACTGGGGGACTCTGGATTTGAATCTGAAAAGACAATTGAAAGGAAAGAAAAGGAACACATAGAGAGAGGTAATAAACTTGATCTCATAAAAAAATCCAGAGAATATTAAGTACGCTTTTCACCCATGATATGGATAAAATCAGACAACATGATCTGAAACGTCTTAATATGCTTAAAAATATTCTCCCTCAACTTTTGCTGTTTACCCTGGGAACGGATGGCTGTTTGCTTGCCTAGAGATGTCCAGTACCTTTTAGGAGGGAAATAGGTATGGACAGACAGTAGGAATTACTGTAGGAATTGTGCATCAGCCATCTGACTGTTTTAATTTGTGGCAAATGTTTTAGTGTGGCTGAATTAAATGAATACTGAAAAGAGAAATAAGGTGTACCAGTAGCTTAGGAAAGAGGCAAGCCTGATCAGATCAATGGGAAATAGACATATGAATATCATAGCAATGCTACTGAAGAATATTAAGTAAAAAAACCAAAACACTCCAACTTGCAAATCATTAGTAAGTTTTAGAAACTTTCCACTTCTAGTGGAAAAAATAGTGTTAAAAATATCAACATTTTGCTCATTGGTCCATTACATTTATTTAAGCAGGTTTGTAGAATTCTAACCCATTTTCATGTACATTGGATATATGAAATACGTGTTCTACTCAGTAAAAGGTGGCGATATGATTTTCATTGGCAGACTGATAATTATGATGAAAAAATTGTGAAGCATCTAATGAAGGATTATTCTGCCTGAGGAGCAGATATTGCCCGTGTTTTCTCCTCCATTCTTTGTTCGCTCATCTTTTTAATCTTAGAGACATCTTTCAGTGAAAAGAGCCTAAAAAACAGAAAAGGGTAGGAAATATGATTACACTACAAGCTAATATTGGATCTATTTCTTCGTTTTTGGCTATTTCAGGTTTTGGACATTCATAAACAGATGTAGATGCACGTGAACATTTGTTCAGTGATAATGTCACAAAACAGGAAAATAATCTGTGCCTAGCTTTTTAGAAAGCTACAAACAAACTGTGTGGCTTTATCTGTAGAACCTTTCTCCACCTCCCCCCCAAAAAATAAATTGAAAATATAGCCTACGGCTTCTAAATGAGATGAAATCCCTTGAAAAATTGCTAGCAAATCTGCAGGAATACATATTCAGATGCTGCATAATGTTTGGTACTCCATTTCTAGATATAATAAAGCATCTATCTGTAAAAATAAATTTAAAAAGACAAAAAAATAATTTCTCAGAAAAAGAAGCTAAAAAGGTCCCTGAAATCAACTTCAGATGGTACTATTATTCAGATGATATAATCAACTTAAATGAGCTTATTAACATATATAAATATCTGAGAGGTAGGTGTCAAGAGGAAAGGGACAATCTCTTCTCAGTGGTGCCCAGTAATAGAACAAGAAATAATGGGTTTAAGTTAGAACATAGGAAGTTCCACCTCAACATGAGGAGAAACCTGTTTGCTATGAGGGTGACAGAGCCCTGGCACAGGCTGCCCAGAGAGGGTGTGGAGTCTCCTTCTCTGGAGACTTTCAAACCCATCTGACGCGTTCCTGTGTGGCTGCCCTAGGGGATCTTGCTCTGGCAGGGGGGGTTGGACTAGATGATCTCTAGAGAGAACATGCCTAGCTAAACTGAAGCACAGAACTGTACCTGGAATTCTATAATTGCCATTTTTGGTCCACAGGACAGGCTTTTGCACTTATGCAAGCGTTAAGAAAATGGATTTGTTTCATCTACTGGAATTGTCTGGGTTTGATGGGGTTGTTTTCTGGATTTTCTACAGAGAAACTGAGCATAGTTGATCATCTCTCTGTTGCTTCTTCCCAATGAATTCTGAATAGTATCAACAGAAAACACTGTGTGATCAGGAGCATGTAAGTAAAGGTATACCAATCTAACCACTGTTAACCATTGCTGGCAATCACTGAGTACACTTCCTTTTCCACGAATCCCTGTACAGTTAAATCCAATATATAAAGCAAACAGTGAATATCACAGCTTCGAGTCCTCATTTCCTAATTTCTGTGTTAACAAAACACTTTTACTCTATCATTCTGCAGTGTATGTTTGTGCTTTCTGGCTGTATACAATATCCTACTTATTTTGATTTCTTCAAATACCATCACATAACTGTTCAAATCACAAATATCAACTACACAGTTAAACTACACTCCAACCAAATAAATTTCATCAAGAACAATGTAAGACTTACTGAGAAGGTATGTTGCCTGACTGCTCATAAAGCCATCTGGAAAAACATCATCATTTTTTACTGAGACTAGTCATTTGAAAGCTTGGCTTAGCTAAAAAGGACTCTGTCTTCCTCATGCACTCCTCGTACTTAAATCAACCCTCTAACTACCAGTTTCCAATTACTTAACTGCGGAAAGCTATACAAAAGTAAATATGCGCACATTCTTTGTTGGCATTAACTTAAACTTAATAAGCTTTTTCCTTCTGTCTCTTCAATTAATTTTTAATTCTTTTTAGTCTAGTAAGCCTTTTCTCTACCTCCTCACCCCCTTATCTGCAATCTTACAATTTCTGATTGTCTCCTGAGCTTCTTGGAAAGAAAATGAATGTGGTATATTTCAAGATTTGTCATATCTGTTGCAGGATGAAAGATATATAGTGGAAAAGAGACATAGCCTGGAAGTATCAGAAAGATATTGAACAAAACCAGATTCTGCTTTTCATAGCAGATATTTTACAAATATTGGATTGCTTTAATCTGAGACTGATTTAAAGCCCTGTTTAGGATTGATAGCTCACCTAATGACACATTCGCATATTATTGCATATCGTGTTTATAGGAAGAGCTCAAGTCTCTCAACATTTGCAGCTCTTTCTAAGAACTCAGTCACCCCTATGGATTTAGAAAGCCATGCAAGCACAGCCTCAGCCTGTACATACAGTCTTGGGGAACAAAAAAGGTCTAAGGAAACTCACCACAAATTACTCTGATGTATACTGTGTAGTCTCTTCTCTCCAGTATGGTGACTGAGTCTGTCGTTGCTCTCATTTTATTCCCTTTAACTTGAATTTACTTTGCACTTCAAAAATTTGACCTCTGCTTCCCCCCTTATTAACTTTTTTTTTTTCTTTGAAGAGTACTACAGAAGTCTCTCCATGTCCTCCTTCAGCTCTAATACAATTTAAACAAGAAATTATTGTGATCTGGCTTTAGACAATGCAGGATCTGTTGCAGATCTATACCAAATATTTTTCCTTTACCTTTTCAAGGCAAATCAAGCAAGGACTGAAACATGTGTTTTATCTTTTGCTTCCATTTTCCTTGTATTCGAGAGTCCTCTCAGAGTCCTTTATTGCTTTTGTTACTACCATACTTGTGCAATATGAAACAAATGAAGAAACTTCCTACGTGCTGCTAAAAAAGATTTAAGAATAACAATGTGAAATAATGCTAAAAGAAACTGTTCAGTGCTAGTGAACACACACAGTAGGATTTTGAAAATGTTTTACAGAATCTGGTATTTTATTTCATCTTTCAATAATTGCTATATATTTTGTTTCCTTGATACATGACTCTGGAATGGGGAAGTCATATCTGGAAATGAACATCATCTTGGAAACACATTAATGTAATCTTTTTCTAATATTCTTATTACAATCTTAGTAATTTTAATTTTGTGGGCTAATAAAACTCCTACAAAGTTCAGACATTCTCTAATTCACTAATACCAGAACTGATTCAGAGAAGTCCAAAACCCTTCTGAAAACTGACTTGGTCACTTAAGTCTCTTACATAAATATATGGCTCTCCTGTGCTAGAGACCATACGAAATAATGGAAGAATCTGTTGAACCTTCCTTTTCTTTTTAAGTCCTCACTGCAGTTTCTGTGAACAGTGCTGGACATAGACATGTCCCACAGATTGTAACAGGAAAAATGGGGTTATCCATGGCAAAATTTTCTTCATGACATTATGTCGACTGTGCAAAGTTGATAAACCCCTTCCCAGTTTTAATTACAGAAGATAGAATTACCTGCATTGTAAGCATTAAGTTAGTAACTCCTTTTTAATTAATTTCTAACATTTCACAGCTCCATTAGAAAGGCTTGCAGATGTAATTAGGTCAGATAAAACACTGAATATACTTGGATATACTTGGATGAAATGCAAGAATTTGACCAAAGACACAAACATCTTCTCTGTTACGAGCTATATTTGTTAAGACAAACAAGTCAATAGTGGCTGTAATTCAAACAGTAAACTACATGAAATACAGTGTATTAACTGGGCCAGGATGATTATTTACATCCTTTGGATTCAGACTTCTGTTTCCACGAATTCTGGCTGACTCTTAGACTATGAAGCACTTGCTTCATGTCTGATCTATTTTGATATTTAGCTCTGTTGAAATAACTAAAGTTGAAATAAACTTTTTTACAGTGTTGAAATATAAATAGTGTTTCCAAGTCAGAACACTGCAGTTCATACAGTTCAAATTTCATGACTTTATCACTTTTCTTGGTTTTGCTCGACTTGTGAAAAAGTAGCCCCTTTTATTGTACTTCCTTTCCTTAATCTCTGGCAGTTTCTCTGGTGAACATTAGTGACTTTTACCTTATCTCTCTAAAATACTTTCACCACAAGCACTTCTGTTTGCTTTCAGAAGTGGAAGAACTGCAAAACCATCACACCAGAGACTCTAAGAGGAAGAAATCAGTGGAAATCCAGCCTTTTAGTCTCTGCTGTTGTGATCATTAATCACTTTTCCTTACAATGAGAGGGAAAAAAAAAAAAAAGCAGTTCTCAGATTAATTTCAGTAGTAAATGCTAAACAAGCATTAAGAAATGCACTTACTTCTCTCTGTTGAATATGATGAATTCTTTCCTAACGGTTTCCAAGCACTGCTGCAGGTGTACATTCTTTAAAAAACAGGATGAATAGGTTGATTTAAAAAGATGGAAAATTATAGACAAAAATCACAACAACAGAAATGACACTGAATGAAAAGGCTTATGAATGAACACTATGGAAAGACATTTTGAAGACTTTTCAAAAGTGGATTGTGATAGCACAAAAAATCTTTCTCTCTTTGGAAGAAGCTTCCCACCAAAAAATCCTGAAGATGTTTATCTCTGACAGCCCTAGGAACAGCTTGTGTGAGCATACAAAATCATTAGGAGTAGCAACAGAATTTATGAAATCCTCACTGAAATGAAAATTAAAGTCTGGAAAATGATTATTTTTTAATCTTCTCAGAAGTGCAGACTGTTTATACAATGAAACTTTCTATAAGGGACACATTAGTCAAGACTGCAAGAGACAGCTTTAAAACATTTATAAATAACAAGATGTTCACTGCATTCCTTTCATTTCTGGTACTAGCAGTAGATAAATACTACTTGTAACTATCTGCCCGTGTGTGGGAAGCATATTTGCCAACTGGCAGCACTTTTTCATACTTTAAATGAGCATCTGTGAGAATCTTAAAAATTATTACAAGCTAAACCTACTGTTACTATTTGACTGAAATAGATGGTTGCTTTTCATCTTGCATTGGAGATGGTTTATCTATACGTGAAATGAGGGACATAGAGGTCAAAGCTGTTTTCAGAGATGATAAAGCTGATCTTAATTGAGTTTGTCTGTTAGAGAATGTAAATGAAATGTCACTGACCACAGGCCCAGACTCCAACTTACCAGTGGGCAAGTTTCCTTAGCTCCATCTTTGGATTTGTTTTTGGCAAGTCGCTTTTTCTTTTTATGGAGAGGCTTGGACTCTAAAATCATTTCTTCAAGTTCAAATGTAGGATCACAGTTCAGTCTTCCTTTCTGGTACAAAAGGATTCACAGTTACTCTTTGAAGCTTCATTGTAGTTTTTTAGATTGCCTGGCAAATGTTAATAGCATTAATAATCAAGTTTCCCAACCACATCTGCAAAATGAAAACAGACTTTTTAGGGCTGGGGTGCTTGAAGTTTAAATAAGGAAGGTAAGATAAAAATCATATTATAAAGCAATTAAAAACCATTAGATCCTCTTCCTAGATGCCTAGAGATATACTCGTAAAGTGACCTAATGAGAGAAATTAGTCTGGCCCGTGGTCTTCATCAGAATATTAACTAATGCCGTAGAACATAAATGGCAACTGTAATAGTGAAGGAGGGATGGAAGATGGTATCTCTATGACCTTATTTGCTAAAATCTGGTTTTGCTGAAGAGTTGCAGGTGGATTCAGTTACCTAGCTCCTGTTCATGATAGCAAAGGGAGGAGCAAGCCTTTTTTGTTAGAAGCATTTATATATAAAAAGAAATGGTTCCATTATATTTTTCCTAACCCATTACTTAAATATTCTGAATTCTCCATTTTTATGTTAATTTGTGATACTTGAACCAAATTTTAAGGTTCTTTGTTTTATCAGGAAGTTTTTTTAAGTAAGATGATTAGAAACACCTTTTCTTTTCTATATGGTTGTTTTCCTTGCTTGATTCTTTTCAGATTTTTCCTTGATTATTTTCAGATTCTACCTTAATTCTTTTCAAGTTCCTGATTATTTCAGATCTTTTAAGCATAAAAGTATACATTCCTTGAGGACTTTTAAAATTCTATCGATTGGTGCAGTAAAGCCGTCTCATGGTAGCATTTGGGATGAACTGTTCCTCTCCTATCTGGGGATGAGATCTAGGGTATGGCCAGGAAATCTATAGTTGAGCTGAACGCAATACATTTTTAAAAAGTCATTACTTGGCTTCCTAATAACTGGATCAGTGTTTTTCTACTTCTGTAATCAGAATAACATGAGCTCCTTTCTTATCCTTATTCTCTCAAAGCATTTAAACAAAAATTTGCAAACAATTCGAATTCTGTGGTGGAAGATCTTAAAAGCAGCCTGTTTCCCACTGGGAATTCAGTCTCGTTGTTGCTGTGAAGGTAAGTCACATGTAAATGACAGACATTATTTAGCAACCGAAGACACTATGCACTAAAATCACGTCAGAATCCACTTGTATAACTTGTAGTGTCCTACAGTGAAACATTTGATTTAGAGATCACTCCATCATTTTTATTTCTAGCAAAGTCTATAGAGTCAAAGTATAAATAATCTCTCTGATGCCTTGTCCTGCATACTATCCGGTCAGGTTTAATAATGTTTATTTATTTTTTTTTATTAATTGAGGTTTATAGCTCACTTATATTTCTTTATAAATAAATGTTTATGTTTTAGCAATATCAGTTCCTTTCCTAAGCATATACAGTTTTAAGATTTGTTTGAGCACTTAAAGTATATCACTTTAATTCTATAGGTTTAAAAATGAGAGAAAATTACATTGAAATAATTATTGTTTTCTTTATCAAATATTTAACACAAATATTTAACAATAAAAAAGCCTACTAATAATTTATGACTCCAAGCTGAATATAAAGAAACTAGATAAATCATAAAGAAATGGGCGTACTAGTTAAGGAAGAAGGATGTCTATGGGATCAATTTTCAGAAAGATAAATTTAATGATGAGACCTTCCTAACACAAGTCTCCCACCTGCGCTGTTGCCTGCAGAAGACAGGCAAGCTCCTGACAGTAACGGCAAGTTGTCAACAAGTTATAAAACTCTAGTTATAAAATTCTTCCCGGATCACAGTACGTGTTTGCCTTAATTCACCATCTCACCAAGGCCTGAAAACCAAGAAATATTTTGTTGTGTGGCCCTAGTTAACCAATCAAGGTTTTGCTGGTGCAACAGAGAGCTAAATTCTAGGAAAATGCCTTGCCAAGCTTGGTCTCATAAAACAGTTTACTATAAAAAGAATTGTTGTGCTAGAAAAGAAACTTTGGCTCTCTTCTTCTTGTTATTTTTCCTAACACACCTGATCAACCAGGTGGAACAAGCTCTGCAATATCAGCTTCTGTCCTGAAGTGTCTGCTAGACCTTGTAATGGGACTTTCAGATTAATCTGAGCAGATAAAAGTAAACTTTTACTCCTATTTCCTTTTAAGCATAGAAAAATATTTTGCCTTCATTATTACAGATTCCCCTCCAATATTACAGATCACACAGATAAGGTGAATCCAGATGTGAAAAGAATAGCTGTCTTTGGATGCATATTTAGTGGCAGACAGTTCAAAGTATTTCAAGAGGACTTCCTCCTTTCTCTCCATCACTTTCACCATTGTCAACATCAGCCACATAGGTAGGCTAATAGAGCAGCACAAGATACATAAATTCCACAGTTGCTTCTGAAATTACATTTAAAATTGCTTTTTTCACCATTCTTAAGAAGTCAGGAAATTTATCTATACTCTCTCAGGAGTAAAGTACCCTCAAAACAAACTAAATCCAAGTGGAAAGAAGTAAACAGCCACATGAGATGATGAAGGGAGTGGAATATCTCCCTTATGAGGAAAGGCTGAGGGAGCTGGGTCTCTTCAGATTGGAGAGGAGAAGGCTGAGGGATAATCTCATAAATGTTTATAAATATGTCAAGGGGGAGTGTCAGGAGGATGGAGCCAGGCTCTTCTCAGTGATGTCCAATGACAGGACAAGGGGCAATGGGTGCAAGCTGGAACATAGGAGGTTCCACAAAAACATTAGGGAAAAACTTTTTCACTGTGAGGGTGACAGAGCCCTGGCACAGGCTGCCCAGGGAGGTTGTAGAGTCTCCTTCTCTGGAGACATTGAAAACCTGCCTGGACGCTTTCCTGTGCAATCTACTGTAGGTGATCCTGCTCTGGCAGGGGGGCTGGACTAGATGATCTTTTGAGGTCCCTTCCAGCCCCTAAAATTCTGTGATTCTGTGATAAGAACTGTGAATTAAGGAGTCAGGGTTATTTGGTGGCCAGATGCAGACCATGACATAAGGGTTTTACTCCAGCTCTGGATAGGCTGGGCATAAGCCAGATGGATGTGGAAAACTTGCAGTCCCTTCATTAGGTTCTATTACTACAGCCAAGCTGCTGCACCTCACTGCTTAGGAGACAGGCTTAGCAGGGTGACACCCATTGCTTTAGTTAGCTATACACTCCTGGACCAAGCTTGCTTCAGTACAGTCCTCAGGAGCCGGATTAAAATGGAAGGTATGGCCCTGTTCAAGCTCAAGTGGGAGCAAAGAGACAGAGGGGAAAGGAAAACACTGGAGTAGCAAGAGGAGCAGAGAACCAGGTTTGCCATAGGCAGGTCTCAGTAGCCATTTTTGCTGAAGCAGGCTGAAGACTTCCCTCTTAACTTGAAGTCCTAAGAGATGTCGCCAGGTACAACCGGGCTTTGTGGAGTCAAGGGCTCTCTGGATTCCCGTGTATGTTGTACAGTTGAGTATGGGAACTCAGTACCTCTTTTAAAATACAAAGCGGGGTCATGAAGTTTCCTGCATGTTGACAATTGCGGATTAAACTTTCAGCTAGAAACAGAAGGTCTAAATAATCTGTTCAGTTCTGTCTAAGAAGGGGTCAGCTCATACCTCTGATAGAGAGCAGCTCAAACTAGAAAAAAAGGAAAAGAGGAAAAGCAGTCTCTATTCATCTTGTAGATCCACAGCATCATGGAGAATGGAGTCCACAATCCACCTGGCCAGGGAGGAGCTTTGTTCAGCAGTGCTTTGAGCAGGATAGCAACCTGGGAGAGCTTAGGGGAAGGAGCTGGCACGGCACAGCTATTACTCCAGCTGCAAGGACACTAAGAGTGAAGGAGTCCTAGCCTTGGTTTGGTAGATAGGACATTCACTTCCTGAGCTTTCAGCTTGCACCGCCCTTGAGCTACAATGTGAAAGGAAGGAATTTCACCCCTGGTGAAGAGGGAGGTCGCTTTTCTCTCCACCTGTTGTGCTAGTTACCTGCTGTATTTCTGGTCTTTCCCCAAGATCCCTGAGGAAAGCCCTGATTGTCCACCCATAACTTTCTTCTCCTGCAGGATGTTGCATCCAGGAAAGGCTCCAGTTAGGTGCCAAGAAGAACAATGAACACTGCCAGCAACATTTTGGCAACCCACCCTTCTTCCTTTGCTCCATTAGGCAATGCTTTTTCACCTTCAGCTTCTGTAGGTCTGGATTTTGTCCCCATCAGATTTAGCAAGAACTCTAATGTGCTCCTGAATGAGGACAGGGTCTAGCTACTCCCTCTTTCTCGTCTCTATTTACAGTTCCATAAAAAAACCAAACAAAAAACAATTAAAAATAGATTATAAACAAAACTTAGTATGCTGCAAATGCGTTATCTGAAGGAGAATTATGGCGCGATAGAAGTGAACAAAGTGGAGAAGCATGTTAACAACGCAGTCATTCCTTTTGATTCATGGCCCCCAAATGCATTTAACTTACAAATTACCAAAATGAAAATATCAACAAAATGGCACCACAGTAAAAACTAAAACCACCAGATTTCCCCACAAAATCTGAATATTTTAATGTAGAAAACTGTGACAAAAGAAATAGGTCAGTCTTTTGAACAATATTCTTTAAGCGATATACGAACAGCCCACAGGGATGTTAAAAAGTCTTGAAAATGTTATACAAATGCCTAACTTTCAGAGCAGCAACTTGGTATTCTTGATATTCTTTGACTCAGAGTTATCTCTGGTAATTTTTTTCTATAACAGCTGAAATGCAAAGTCTGGAAAATGTTTTTTATTTGAAAGGAACAAAAAGGGAATCAAGGTTAATGAGTTTTTGTTGTGATCTAGTGAAATGGGCCATATTTTCCCTTAACTATGTCTGAGTAAATGAAAGTGGAATCCAAAGTAAAGCTTCTGTGAGCGGTAAATCACTGAAGAGCTATAAATGCAAGCGTAAACAAATAAAACAGCAATGATCATTAAACTCAGAATTTGCAAATGTGGTTCACCTGGAATATCGACTTACATTAGGAACAAAGCCTGGAGTCACAGCTTTCTCTAGAACAGCATCCCAATTGACATCAGCTAGGTATGGAGAGCTTTGGATGTCTGCAAGGCTTGAAAGACGGCACTCCGGGTCCCTAGTGAGGAGCTGTGATCAAGCACAAGGCATTTCCTAAGGGACTGGATGCCATACGCATATCACACAAACAACTTATATGATACACAATCCTGACTAAGAAAATACCTAGGGGATCTTTTAACAACTCCTAGAAGTCACAATATAAAAAAATAAAAGTAATAACTCGTAGGATATGAATATAATTTAATTGCCACCAGATGGCTGTTGCAGGCATGAAGTGTATAATTAAGTAACAGAAGTCTGTTTACTAATACACAAGAGTCCGAACGACATGAAACATCGAAGTTCAACGCCACCTAACAATTTGTATTTCATCTTTAATTTATTGGAAGATATAGTTACACTGAGCATCCTAGCAGCAATTAAAATTAACCACCTCATTCCTCCATCTATCAAAAATAGATTGCTCATTGCTGCAAAGGAAATTATCTTGCATTGCTCTGTTCACACTTTCCTGCTCAAATATCAACACTGATGGTCTGAAATACCTAAAAGAGTCAGATGAGCCTTGCAGCACGGCCAGAACATTAAACCAAGCAATTGAGATTTGAGGAAGAAAGTGAGTTCCAGGGTCGTGATGCATTCAAAAAGAACACTGTCTTGTAGCTTTATATTTACAGCAAAGTGTCTTGGCTGTTGTTATAACTATAGCAGTATGAGACAGGGAAAGATACAGCCCTTTTCTAACTTCCCTGGCTGGAAACTGTGGCAGAAATACAGGCGGCAGAGTGGTCCTTCCTTCCCCTTTCCCACATGCACAACCAGTACTGAAGAGAATAGGCCAGGGCACAGGGTGGGAATTGCTGACCACTAGTGTTTCGCTATCACTAGTGAATCAGTGCTAAACCAAACAAAAATATTAGATTTCTATTTCTTTGAGACTATGAAAATCCTAAGTCTAAGCCTAAGAATAATCCAAATTCTCAAGAAAAAATATTGCATCACTCATATTCAGAAAAGTATAGGAATAAACACTGCTTTCTTATCTTTGAAATTTGACTACCTGAGATGTGTGGTTGCCTGATGCCTCTGCATTGCTGAAGGGCCTTCTGGATGTGGAGAGAAGAGAGAACAGAAAGTGTTTGTCTTTCTTACCTTTTTCAGTAGTGCTATCATGCCCTTGCACCATGTAGATGAGTAGTGAACTCTTTCTATCTTGAACATGTTGAGTATCTCATCGATGGGGGTGGCTGAATGAATTTCATAGGGCCTCTGGGACAAAGTTAAATCAATACCAAGTCAGTAAGAATGGATAAAAGAGTGTAGACAATTAAAATTTTCCTGAGCTTGGTATTATTTATGCTGGAAATATCAAAAGCACCAAAACATCTTATAACAATGTTGAGGCTAATCCTTCTTTGTATGTATGCTTTTCTTTAGTCATAATGAATATAATTACTCATAGATGCATTTCCTCTGCAATTTTTTTCCACTCATGAGAAGAAGTATCAGTTCAAATGAGATGGCTGAATAATTTTGTTCCTGGGGCATTCTATGCAAAATGTGGATTATTTACTATCTTTTACTTGTAGTACTAGAATGTACTTGTTATCTAAACTGACAACATGGAAAAGTGGTGGCTGAAGGGAGATTTGTCATCCTGATTTTACTGAGTAGTAGGAAGATAAATTAAAAAATCCTTATAGAAATATGTAAGAACTCCAGTAAAAGAGGAAATTCTCCAAATCTTTTTCCTTTTCCCTTTTTGAAATATAAAATTAACTCATTACATGGACCTTGTGGATTATATGGACCTGCCGTGCTGTGTTTGTGCCTAAGTTCTTTTGTAGGTGAAGAGAAGCCATATGCTTCACAGTGTTTTGCTCAAGAAGACTGCTGTGATTTATCTTTTATTAAATTTAGCATTTGGAAATTAAGGTGCTACATATAAATTTATATTCTTATTAATTATTGTGCATATATTTTTTAAAGACTTGTATTTGTGAAGCAAGCTGCTAGAATGATATTCTATGTTGATGTATTTTTCTAAACAAGGATAAAGCGTGGATTGCTTGTGAACTAAGTTGTACCCAGTAGTTGACAAATACATGATATGAGACCTGCAGCTAAATGCCATCACAGCAGCAACGTGCGAACTGATGCATCGTAATTCATACACAACATAGAGTTATCTTCTAATCTAACGTCCTCAACAGCAAAGGGCAGACACTTGTTACCTTCACTAAACTGAATTATCCCTTAACTTTTGCTAGCATCTATTGGTACAAGATTATTAACTGAGAATATGTGTAGCTGTTAGTTATCTAATCTAATAGTGAATCGGAGCCATTTTTGAAAAAGGACTGGAAGATATTCTTATTTTGAGAAGATTGCACATGCTTAACTTTGAACATACATATGAAACTAAGTCAGTTCCAAGACATTGGAAGGCTTGTTCTAAAAATAAATCCAAGGATTTCTTAAATTGTTTTGCTTTGATTCACATTCATTTAGTCTGTTGTTGTTTAGCTATATCACATCCATATGAATTCAAAAGGACCTAAGCACTGCTCTAAATATATAATTTTCTTGAATTAGGTTCAAAATTGTAATTTGAAATAGTCCATTATATGCTTTTCCCTAGTTGTGGTAAAGCTGCTGTAACAGCTACTAAAAATTAAATTTCTGACTGTTGTCAAGAGGTAACCCACTACTGATTTAGGTTCGATGTAACAATGTAATCAATATGATCATTGAATCCGAATTGTGACTTAGCACTAAAAATAGAAACTTTAAGGAATAATGAATCATTGAAAGTTCTTCTGTTAAAGGTGTTTCTGGTCATGCCTTTTTTTTTCACTGGAAAATCCTTAAAAACTCATCTTATTTTAAGGATAATTTACATTCTACAGTCTTGACTTTTTGAGATTTTGCAGGGAGTTTTATATTGTTATTAGTAAATTTGAACTATAAATGGCCATTGTAAGCTTGGTCTTTTGAAAACGAAAACAAAATTGGTTTGCTTTTGTTCATGGTGTTTAAACAATGCTTGCTGTAATATGTTTATGTTGCAGTGAAAATCAGAGTCCAAGAATCCCACCTACTATGTCTTTCCTTCACTTCATCTCTGTTGAGGGCATGGTATCTAGAGTTATTCCAGTATTTTAGCAGTTGTCTATATCTTAAGAAGAGACTGACACATCATGGTTTGCATCATGATGTTTATTTTCATGGACTTGGGAAAAGATCAATGTTTGATGCAAAGCTTTACGAATTTACTTTCTTTTTGTTAGGTCTTTTATTATCATCTGGCTAAGGAGTGGAGTGTGCCTGTAACACATTGAGAAATGCTGTCACTACTGTTGTTAACCAAAAAAGGATCCAGACAGCACTGTACTGCAGGCAACCTCCTCCTGTAGCTACAGCCCTGTTTGCAGCAATGCCTTGTCTCCTCTGCCTGGCAGCATGGAGCAAGGTTTAAGAATGGCTGCAGTGCCTTGAGCACCCTGAGCCTCTCCTGAGGACTCTTCCATCTCATAACAAGACTAAAACAAAAAATTCAACTTGGTAAAAAGCAACTCTTTTCACTTAGCTCCTACGGAATTCAGGCAGGCAGTGTCACGCTATGCACAGCTCAGAGGTGGAAAATGACTGCACTCCCTGATGCTCCTCATTTCTAATCCTCCTTCCCTCCTGCCTTCCCCATGCACTAGCACGTGCCATGCTTGATGAAGAAAGTCACATCTCCTGGTGGCTCTGCCCCATGCAACATCTTTCTCCTTCCCCAGGGCTGCACCTAGCCCCTACCCCTCTGCTCTGCACCAGCAGGGCATCTCTTCTCACCGCTGAATAAAAGTTCTGTGGGAGGATGGTGGAGGAGGGGGCTGCCTGCCCGCAGGTTTTGCTGACAGCCTCGGATGCACAGGCTGCCTCTTTGCGGCCATCTGCATGGGGAGGCTGCGGCAGATGGGGCTTTGGAGCTCACAGCTGTTGCAGACGGCAACACGCATTTGGTTGAGCACATTTCCTCAAGCCTCAGCTACTTGTCTGGTCACTGCTGTTAGTTTAGGCCTTGTCTAGACTAGGAATATTTAGAAGTACAAGCAGGAAAAAAACGCACCTTTTCCTATTCCATGCAAAGGTGGGGGCTACCAAGCCACCCTCTGGCTTGCTCAGCGTGCGAGAGATGCTCTTCAGGAGAAAACAAGCATCTGGCTTGGTTGACTGGAGCACAGACAGATGGCAATATTGTTGGTTGTGGTGTTTTTTTTTTTTTAAAATTGATTCAGTCTCAGCTTTTTTTATTCAGAGAAGACTGTATGGATCTTGGCAAATGGATACCATTCTGTACAATTTTTCGTTTATTAAAGTGGCTAGGTATCTTTACCGATCAGTCTTGGGAGTTCAGCTTTCCTTACAGAATCGTTCATTGTGCTGCTTTCTTGGAGACACTCATTGGTGAAAGCGTTGATATAAAACCAGGAAGATGTTTTTTGAATTTCCGTGCAGCTAGGACTGCTGTCCGTGACTAGAGTTGAGAATGTATTATGCTTCTCACTTCCAGACCTTAAATGTTAGGTTTAAATTTTCCATCCTGGGAAGAATGTCAGTTAAAAAACTCAGTAATTTTTGAGAATGATGGTTGAGAAAAATGCCAAAGACTTTTTTTTTTTTTAAAAGGTTTTTAATACTTCTGTCCTTTGAGACCAGGGACTGAGGTTTGTCATGGGAGACATCTTTGTATCAGGAGCACGACTTCTGTCGTTTCTATGGAAATAAAATATAGTTTGGCCAAGTCTTAGGCCTTTGAAAAGTGTAGCTTCTGGACTGAAGTAACAGTGTGCAGACACTTTGAAATGTAATTTTCATCTATAAATGGGAATAATAATTGTTCTTTATTTCTAGTTTCCTTTTTTTGTCATCCTACATGAAAATGTGAGATCTTTGTGGGACAGGTCATTTCACATCACGAACATTTAACAAGACAGTGTAGCAGAACTGTGTTAGTGTTATATGATAACAAATATTCCTCCCTTAAAAATAGTATACTGCACTGCAATAATTTCTTTTTTCCAAAATAGGAATGAAGAACAAAAAAAATCAGTGATTTTAGCCACGTGTCACTATCTTGAAATAATACCTGAATTATTGATTTCCATAGGGAATAGTAAATATTTAAGCAATAAACTTCAATCTTTTGTACCAAAATGGACAAGAATTTTTCATTATCTTCTGTGATATTTGACCATGCTCAGGAAGATTTTTCATTAAGATGATTCACATAATTGGTTAGATAAATATTGAGTGCACTGGCAGATAAGCATTTTCTGTAGTTAGCCCAAGCATTTTACAGTATAACATCAGTTTTTTTAAGATATTAGCCAAAAGAATCAGAGATACAACAAAGCCTGAAGTAGCTCAACTTTTATCTGGAAAAAACATATCATTGTTTCCAATTCAACACTGTTGAGAAGCCATTAAAACATTAGGCCTTTCCTTAGCCAAACTTAAGAAAACTTTCATAATGTAATTGAGAGTGGGGTGAAACTTTCCTGAGAATGTTTCCAGCTGGGAAGGACTCAGGATATCATTCCTGACCTGAACGGAAGCCTCATCCACTCAAATTTTACACAAAGTGTGCACTCAGAGGCCCTGCAAACTTGGGGACTTCTGTCAGTCGTATGTTAAATAACAACAAACCCCATCACTCTTACCCAACCCCTCAGTAATTCATATGCTGTAATTCCTAGTGACCACCAGTCTACTGGGTATGAATATCCTGAACCTCCATCCATGAAGGCCTGGAACACTTCTGGAGCTAAAACAATAAAGCAAACAAAACAAAACCCGTTACATTAAGGTTAGACTATGGATCATTAGTGTTGACAGCTGAAAACTGAATCAGAATGCAATTAACTGGAATTAAATACATTTGTAAGTGCAGTATTTTTGGGATGCAGTTTCAGTGCTTTGGTTTGCTGTCAACAAGTGACCTTCACTCGTCAGCATTTTTCAGAAGTCAGTAATTTTACACATGAATTCTTTCCTCATCCATTTAAGTTTTATGTTACATGAAGAAAGTTATTAATAGGAGGGGAATTCCTGAACTAAAGTGTGACTTGGAATATTTAGGGTAATGCAAATATTTCATGGGACAAATAGCTGCAGGCAAGATGGTTCTTTGTGACTGGTGGAAGTGTTGAACATGGTAAGTCTCATCCTTATTCTACATTTCGATAGAATTACTCAGGTGGGTTTTAAAAGTATTCGACACAGGAAAATGGTAATTAAATACAAATCCCGACACCAACTGCTGTGAGAAACTCTGTCATGAGTAGAAACAAACGTACTGTAAATAAAGTAATTAATTCCATCAAAATAACTTTGCTGAGGGAAAAAGAAAAATCTTTTCAAAACAAGGATTTAATTGGCCAACTTCAGCCAGGAAAACATACAAAATAATGTCACTGTAGATTTTTTAGAAAACTTTATATAAATAAGAGAGGATATGAAATGAAATGAAACAAAATGAAATGAAACTAAATGAAATGTCAGTCATGTTTTCCTAATTATTTCACAGCATAATCTCAGTACACTTTGTGAAAACAACACTTTCCCTGGGGATTTTCTAAACACTATCACCAACTGTAACATTGGGCTAGATTGCAATGACCACATGAGCCTCTTCTGGCCACGATGCTGAGTCTAATGTTCCGCGTTATCACCTGATTACCATCGCATCACTTTCTAATGGGCATACTGCAATGAATAACGTAATCTGGTCACACTTACTTCAGACTGGCAGTTTGGGATTTGACTGTGTATGGCATTTAGAGAAGCACTATTAAAGGAAAGGCAGTTTTTTGCAGCCCCTGCATTACGGATGGCAACCTAACAATTTACAACTCTGGACTTCAGAAAGTCTTGAAGAGTCAAATCTAATAGAAAATTTTAGCATCCATGAATTAGATATGGCAAAACCCTAATCTGTGGAACAAAAAGCAATGAATGGATGAAAACGGTCCTATACTCTTTGCCCAGCAGAATCACCTCTAAATACATTTGATAGGAGAACTTCAGGCACCTAAATAAGCATTTTTACCAGAATACCTGTATTTGGAGAATAGCTGACCAGTGGATCTCGGGCACAGGTAAGCTTGTGCTGTCGTCCAGCACAGCATGAACCAACAATGCCATAAAAAGCACCACACTGAGTTAGTTCTGTTCCACCTTCAGATAACAGCTTCACCTGACATGCTGTATCTTCAGATGCACTTCAAGTCTTGTTTGCGTGCTGCTAGGGATCCCTCTAGGCACAATTTAACATGTGTGCAGTCTATCACATAGATAGATAGAAGCTAAAAGGGTAGGCAGAACTTTTTTTGTGTTTCTTCAGTGGATTAATGCACCTAAATTGTACATGAGGCACCAACGTCATATTTTGAATATGACCATAGGCACCTTGTAGTGAAGGTTTGCTTTATTTAGCTACATTTGTTATGATTTTTGCCCTTTGTGCCTAGATGATGTATAATATCTCATTACAGAGAATAGCCTTTGTGGCCTTTTTACTGAGCTATATAGGTATAATATTGGTTCCACTCTTTGTTTTATAGCTTTAACATTGTAATAATGTGACAGATCACTATCTGATTTCTGTGAGGTAGAGATGAAAGTACTTTATTGATGTAACCTACAGTATTGCCAGAACAGTGCAGTTGTTTTGCTAATTCAGTGACTGAGTTACCACTTCTATTTTATTTGCTTGTTCTAAAAGCTTCAAGGTCAACACATCCCACATCAAGGAGATCAGCAAAACAGGCTTTCTTTTCCCCACCGGCCCTGGTGTTTTGAAGCACTCTTTTCTCACCTTAAGCTGATGGCATGTTTAGATCAGAAAAATGGGCAGTTAGGCTCCTGATTTTTAAAGCAAACAGTCCCTTTCCCCTTCTTTAGCAGTACTGTTTGCAGTCCAGCTGGATGCCCTCTGCATTCAGTCAGCTCCAGTGAAGCAGTTATAAGCTCTGGTTTCGCAAGATAGGGAGGTGACTGACAGAAGGTGCAATGTGATTTACAGTGTCCTACAGACAGGTTTTTTCTGAAGGTGAGACTTGAACCTTACTGAAGCCAAAATACCTTTTCCTAGTTTGGTAAAGCCAATAAATACCAATGTCCCATTAAGGTTGTGTTTAATGTGTCTAAAAGCCTTGAACTGAGACATGAGGTGTAAACTAAGGCCCCAGGCTGCACAGCAGATTTCTGGAGTTTGCCTCCTCATTCAGAAACATAACATGATTGTACAGAGAGACAGCAAACCCGCCAAGTGAAGGGGTTAGCCAAGATCTGAAGAACTAGAGCTGTAAAATATGGAACATAATATTAGCTTTCGCTCCAGAAAATAACTATGTGAGGAGAACCAATCTGGACCGCAAACTGACTAGGATATAAATAAATAAAAAAATCTGAAACTTAAAATTCTGCATAGATTTTCTTTAGGATTGCTGTTGAATTAGACTATCTGTAGTCTTTTTATATTTGAATTTGATCTCAGGCTCAGCTTGGACAGCTGTCCTGCAGCCTGCTGTGTGTAGCTTCTTCCAAAGGATGATAAGATTTGAGCTTGCCAGCTTAGAGCAAGGGCAACAGCTTTGCTGTGTGCACCCTTTCTACACACATCCTCTCTTACCACAACAGATTTAGGATGAGAAGAATACTACATTTTTCCTCCTATGCATCTACCTAAATGCAAAGATTCTGCCTGCAAAAACTCATTTATATGAACAAGAGTGAGAAAGCACACATAAGAATGAGAGCTTCCGATCTACTGGGTCTGATCCTGCAGATTCTTTTGGCTGAGAACTGTATTAACTATCACATACAGTTAGAGGGAAGGCAGTAGAAGTTTACATGGTACAAGCACAGCTTTTAAATAGCGAAGATAAATCAAGTAATAGCAGGTCTAACAGTAAGAGTGAATTTAAAGACAGGTGGAGAAGCAGTAGGATTGGTAGATCTTAGACGTTCTCACAGCTCCCCATTAACAAACATCTTTGACATGATGGAGAACTGCTTTGCTAGAGCTGCCCAAAAGAGAGCTTTCAACAGAGATAACCTGGTCCAGCCTCGCTGCTCCCTCTGCAGAGGTTGGCCTAGACACTCTTGAGGGTCCTGCTAACATGAGTCACACTACAATCCTGTGATGCTAATGAAGCTCAATCACCTCCTCACAACTTGTTTAAGTGAGAGGGTGAAGGAGTCTAAGGCCAGAAGTCTCAATGGAACCTGTACAGCCTCTTCCTCTCAACAGTCATTGTGAATTGCATGGGCTCTTCATCTCCACTCAGATATCTGGAAAACCTGTCAGCCAAAGTACTGGAGACTTTCGAAAGCCTGGATCTCAGAAACAATGCAGTCTTTCAGTTTGGAGATTACCCTTCATGCATAGAAGTAAGGCTTTGGTAATTCCAAAGATAGAGCATTTCAAAACTAATGCCATTCCAAGTTGGGACATCAGTGCTAGTTTTAACAGGGCAAGCAATAAAATCAGGAATGTTTCTGTGTCTTGTATGATAGTAAATGCACGTATTTAACTTCAGCTAAAAGTAATCCAATATTTTTTCTTTTTTACATCTATATTTTTCTCTTAATAATATACTTTCATGTCTTCACTATTTATCTGATCCACTTTCTTGAAAAATGACATACGAGTCTACCTCTGTGCTGCATTAAGTGTGCTTCAGTGCATTCCTTGGTTTTCCCTAACATATTTCCAATTAATGTTTTGCGGGTTTTCTTTTCCAACTAATAAATTAAAAAAAAAAATCCTTTTCAGAGCTCTATATTTTGATGCTTTTACACTGTATCTTTCTAGTAATGCCACATCATTGCAGACTGCTGGAAGTATGGGATATCCATAGTCCTTCCCGCTCTGTGGGTTTAGCCATACTTGGAGCTTCGTATAATTTTGTGTGAAACAGAGTAATTTATAAGTCAATTCATATATATAACTACTTACTGTAATTACCATAGCAGTCAGATAATCTACAGTGTAAATTATGTAAAGGGTGCATCTCAAAGTGTATTCATATATCCCTAAAAAGTGCTTCAGGTCACTGAAATTCAGGACATTTTATTTTGGCATCCAATGGTGAACCTGAATATGCTGTCCATGCCAAAATAGTCAATCTGAGGTCTATGACTTGGAATGGTTGGCACAAAGAATAGCTGTTATTATTTTTGATGGTGCATACTGGTTTAATCATAAAGATAATTCATTGGATTAAATCATAAAATGAAGAGCTTAGAGTGACTCTGATATGAATCCTAAATAGCACAATGTGGCATTTCTTTTCTGATGAACTGATTTAAGTTCCACTTCCATAGCAAGAAGCTAATCAGAGAGCGCCTGGCAAATGTGCCTACCACTACTCGGGAGACTGCCAAGTGTTGATTAAGAAGCTTACTGAGCTATTACTTATGTTGAAGCATAGCTGACTTCTGTAGGCTGCTTTGAAACTTTGCAAAATTGGCGCGAGGGAAAGTGAAGTGAAGTGACTGCCTTAGACTCTTCTTCAAGTGGCCTTACTACATACTAACAAGTCAGTAAATTTAAGCAATAACTTGCAAGTCAGTCTTGCAAGATTGATTAGCTGTAAAGAGCTGATTGTCCATGCATAGCTAAATGTTGCCAATGAGAGCTGGTCATTAATTCCTACAAAATGCCTGGTGCCAACGTAATTAATACGACAAACTGGAGGAAAAAAAAAAAGCCACAGTGCTTTGTCCTCAATGATTTTGAATGACGAATTTCAGGTTGGTATGTCCAAAACTTTTCTCATGAATGTAAACCCTGACACTAGACACCCAGTTAGCTAGCTAGAGCTGTCTGTAGTCTATTTGCATCTCAGTAGAGACCCTACACATCAGTAAGGGGAATTGGAGGTTTGCGGTGTACAGCAGTACAAGCAATACACTCTGCCATAGCTGTTGCAGCAAAAGATACCTCAGTGATATGAGTTTTGTTGTAATGTCTGAGACTTCAAAGATAAGAAAATAGATTCCAGTGTCATTAACTGAGGTTCAGCATGATAACACGCTGCCAGGCATCATTTACATTCTTCAACTCTGATCTTGAAAAAACAATAAGTGTTACATATATATATATATAAATGGATAAATACACATATATACAATGCACACAATACAAATATTATTTTGATTTATTCACACAGGATAAGCTATTAAAAGTTTAGACCTTTCTAAATTTTAGATGTGTGAATGACTTGAGGTATATAACACATTGATATGGGGGGCTGGTTAGCTCAGTCAGTTGAGCATGGTGCTGATAACACCAAGGCTGCAGGTTTGATTCCCACTCGGTCCCCATATGTTGTCTGATCTAGTCGAGAGGTGACATCCCTGCCTGTGACAGGGAGGTTGGATTAAATGATCTCTAAGGTCCCTTTCAGCCTAGGCCATTCTATGATTCTATGATATTTTTGCCTTGTTGAATCAAGCTTAATGCATGACAGATTGAGTTGAATAAAAAATGAACTCGATTTTTGAAAATATATTCTAAGAACCTTGGACTGGCATAGTCTGGCGAAATATTGGTTGCTTTCTCAGCATTGTGATGAGAATATATTAATTTTCACTTTTCTCTGAAAAGTAAATTCAGAGGTCAGTAATTCTTCTAGGTCGTTTAAATAGAAAACAGAAATCAAACTATAGTGATGACAAGTGATCTTCTATTTAGAGCAGAAGCTAGTTTAAGAACAAAATGGAAGAAAATAACTTCCCTCTCTCCAAATATCAACACGGACTTGGAAAACTATCAATCTATCTCCTAGTGTTTACTTTCTCCAGTGCTAAAAAGGTCTAAATTACAACAGACAGCTTTCTGACTCAGAGCTTTAGACTAGCCAGCTGCTAACTTCTATTTTATAAGGCAAAGTGCTGCTTAAATCCTGACTATGCTGGGCTGGCAATTTTCTAGTGTGAGGTCTAGACTTGTTACAGTAGTATAAGTGATTTTGGACCTTTTATTCACATAATTCACCTCAATAGTTTTAATACTCTTATTAAATGCAATTATTCTGTCAGAGTAAATATTTTAGATACCATTACCTGAATACAGATACTGCATTTAGAATGTCTTGTTAGTTTGCTGTATGGCTATACAACCTCTCCTGCTCCTGCTCAGAGTGCTGTCCTCATAAAACCCTCTGCACTGAAAAGAACCTATTTCTTCCCCTTGCTTTTGCACAGAGAAGCCCTTGCTGGTTGAACAACTGGATCAACCTCAGAGAAACAACCTCAAGCTGGTAGTCCCTTTGAAATAAAACCAAGCAGCAACAGTCTTCTACGACTGACTATGAATTTTTACAGAAGCACCTTCCTTACTGTGTTTAAAAGCTCACAGCAGCTGCAGTGGCAGTTTTGCTAGTAACTCATTGAAGGGATTGTATCCAAAAAATATCCATTTGCTATTTGGAAGATTGCCCCAGCAGCTGTTCTGCCCCAGCACTGAAATTAAGTAGTGTGGGTAACCGAGGTTCGCAGGACAGACAGTGTACCTCCCACATCAGAAAGCCTATTAACGTAGCTTTGCCCCACATACTTCTACCAGGTTAAAAAGTGTCTTTGCATCAGCTTACCCACACAGAAATCTGGGGGTGTTGTGTGGCTTAACCAAAGAACGGGAGTTATCCAGGAGGAAAAAATGCCCCCCTGGGCTGATGGAGGTGCTCTGGGGCTGCCCCCACTGATGGAGGCCTCTTCCCCATCGGACCTGCCTGCAGAGTTCTGCATTGGATCAGGCTCCTTCAGGGAGGCTTAAAAAAACTACCACTTTAACTCAGCTGGGAGATTTTTTTTGACTGAATAGTAAAAAAAATTATTATGTTAATGCTTTTGCTTGAAGATCTCAGTGTAAGAGGTTGGAGACCACAGAGAAGTGAAAAGCAGCTGGAGGCATTAACTTCTTTCCTCATCTCCTGAGGTTTTTCAGCTGCTCGTGTGCCTACTCATTCATGTCAGAGCAGAGTCAAAACCTGAATACCCACTCGCAGCTCAGATCTTAATCCCCTCAGGCACAGTGCTCCTCACACAAGCTGAAAACGCCATCAGCGTGGCGAGTATTTATTTCAGCACCTCAGAGCTTCCCACATCCACTCTCAGTCCTTGTTTATCAGAACAAACAGAAGCCTCGTGGTGGGGTCATGATATTTCCCTGAGATCAAAAGCACAGGTAGCAACAGCACCAGTGAATCTCTGCAGATAGGCAGTCAAGCCCTCGGTAGGAAAAGGGTAGGGTTTTTAAAAACCTAAACACTGCCTTAACTGCCCTCAAAAAGCAATGAGCTGCAAATCTGTATTTAATTTCAGAGCATTGTTCAGTATGTGTGCAAGGAAGACCAAGGGTAAACACCTTTGAAAACGCAACTCAACATTTATGTCTGCTGTATTGTAACTATCTTGTGAACAAATTTATCCCTATAGTATATTTTCACTTTACCTGCAAGGCTGACATTGGGACATCCACTGTCTCTCCTCTGAATCTGATAGTACTCCCACAGAGAATTAATAAATATGGATGACTCATACATTTTAGGAGTTCAGTGGACCTCTGTAAATCCACACTCCCTTGGTAATCTCAGACATACAGCCATTCTTCACTGTGACAGCAACCTATGAAAGCAGCTGTGAAAATCTGAGATAACAACCCTGTAGGATAGGAAGGAGGTAGCTGAAACTTTGCACATAATTTATGGCTGATGTTATTTGTTTGGATTTTTGCCAGGCATATTTATATCATAAAACGTATTTTATTTGTTTGATTTGAAGTAGTCACTCTGCATTATTTGGAAAACTTCAGCCTCTGCTGAAGAAAACTATGAAGCCTCTACTTAACTTCCCCTAACCCTTCTACTATCAGAAACAGAAAAAAAACCAAAACCCCAAACCCATAAATTTTATGACCTGTGAATGGAGATTTTTTGCAACACTCACAAATAATATACAAATAGACAGAAGGCAATCATTCAAAAAGGAAATATTTCAGTGATTAAAAAGTATGTGCTATAGTAATCAGATACATTTGATTTAGGTCAGAGTGAGAAATAAAAGACCACATGTGTAATGTTTTCCAGGTATATTTGAGTATTTATCATTTTGTTTAGTAGCTGACCAACCTATTGCAGGGGAGAGGGACATTACTGCAAATAATAGAATAAGGCATAGGTAACACACAAGTTCCCTAAACCAGCTCAAGGCACACGTATTTCATAGCTGCAGCCATCTGAATAGTATAAGACAGAAACTCTGAAGGCCTGCCCAACACTAAGAAGCTGATTTCACTTTAGCATTTCCAGTCAATAGCTTTAAGACGTAAAACTGCAGAAGCAGCTGGAAGTAACTTGTCTTGCCAGGCTGCTGGCTTGACTCCTTTCGGATTCACCATTGTCTATGTTTTTATTGCCTACATATTTCACTGGCCTGAACGAATCAGTTGGGAAGGGGGAATGAAGAGAAATTACCAGGCTTTCTGGAAAAACACTCAAGTTCAGATACACTGTGCTCTGCATAAACATTTAGTAAGCCAGTCACACTATTCCTGACACAGGCCAGGATGTTGTTGCCCTCCTTGGCCATCTGGGCACACTGCTGTCCTTTCCACTCTCTTTTCACCACAATAAATTAGAAACCTGTGGAGCAACATCAAACACCCAGGTATCAGCCCCAAGGGGAAGCTCAGTACACAAACTAGATCTCCTAATGCTCTATACCCCATGCCCGTGCAATGTTGTCCATCTGATCCAAGTAGAGACACTCAGCTAAAGCTACCCCATAACAAATGCTGAGAAAACTTTAATCTAAAAACCTCATTCCTCTACATAACTTGGGTCATGGCTACATAAAATGTTTCTTGGTCTGCTTTGAATATATTTAGAAGAGGAAGCTAACGAGGAAGCAGCAGGACGGAGCACTGGTCCTGACCCCAAGGGGCACAATGCGGCCCTATACATCATGTTGTGTCCTATTAACCGCCCAAACAGGACAGCCACGCACAAGCTGCTCAGGGGCAAAAGATTCCAGCCCCTGCTAAATACTGATTCATGTCAAAATCATATAATATCTGAGAACATAACTGCTCCAATGCCTGCGACTGCACTGATACAGTCTCACACCTGGCACGAAGGCGCCTTCCAGACACTTGTTTGCTTGATGTGCAGGTTACTTCACTTCCTTTGCACTGTGAAAGACTAGAGGGAAAGTCCTGTGAGGAGAGGCTGAGGGAGCTGGGGGTGTTTAGCCTGGAGGAGACTCAGGGGGGGACCTTATCACTCTCTACGACTGCTTGAAGGGAGGGTGTAGTCAGGTGGGGGTCAGGCTCTTCTCCCGGGCAACCAGTGACAGGACGAGAGGGCACGGCCTGAAATTGCGTCAGGGGAGGTTCAGGTTGGATCTCAGGCAGCCATTCCTCATGGAGAGGGTGCTCAGGCACTGGGATGAACTGCCCAGGGAAGTGGTGGACTCACCGTCCCTGGAAGGGTTTGAGGAGAGGCTGGATGTGGCACTTAGTGCCGTGGTCTGGCTGATGTGGTGGTGCTGGATCATAGGCTGGACTTGATGATCTCAGAGGTCTTTTCCAGCCTCAACAATTCCGTGATTCTGTGATTGGGCTCATGCTTTTACTCCTACCCTAATACACAGAAACATGGTAACACGGTGGCCTTCTGTTCACTGAATGACATATTCAGGTTTCGATCATTTCGATCATTTACCAAGATTTTACCACTGCATGCTGGTTAGATGTGTTGTGAGCAGGTCTGCTAGAGAAAGTCTCTTAGCATGGTTTCCAGAACCTAAACGTGTTTGGTCTTAAGCGGGTCATCTCCCCAGGCAATGACAATTCCATATAGAGACCAGACTAAAACACCAGACATGTAGGAAGCCACAAATAGGACAAATCACATCTATTTTTACTCATGTAAGCTAGTCTAACTTTGGTGAGAAAAACGACCTTCAGGAGATACCTTCTGTTTTTCCATTGCAGGGGAAGTTTGAATTGTTAACTTAGCTAAGATGCTTAACTTATAGACACATGAGGACAGGTGAACTGAATTTTACTCTCCCAGTCTTCAAACTATCTATGCATTTAAAATATATAATTAAAACACATAAAATGCCCCTAAAAGCCATAGGGCAAGCACTTAAATGGTTGGTTGCATGGAACTCTAATTTTAAACAGGCGTATTCTGAGGAACTCATCATAGCAAAGCAATTAAGGATGTGCCTAGATACTTTTAAACTGGTATTACATATTCTTTGCTACATCATACCATTGCACTATGGTGCAAATATAATCATGTATTCTTGTCACCAGGTGTAGGGTTTGCAGGAAGTGACACAGCTGAAATACTCCTGAATGTGCCTCACAAAATCAAACAGGACCTGTACATAAGCAGTGCAGACCAAGCTCCTGCCCAATTCCTCCCCTCCTATGTTTTTCATTGTGAACATGCATATATTGCCAAATAAAAAAAAAAACTGAGCACATTTATTCTATGCTTTTACAACTTAAAGTCCTTTAAAAATATCATTAGTCAACCTTAATATGTGACTTTTCTTACATTTTCGAATGGTTTTGAAAACTTACCCATATAGGGTTTTGTGCCAGCCATAGAAGAAGCTTTTTCTGAGCCTTTCACTATGGTTGCTATGTTAAAGTCAGTGATATGAACATGTCCTGCAATTACACAAAGTAAAAAGAAAAGTTAAAATAACACATCACAAAAATGTTCCCCTATTTGTTTAACTTTTAAGAGATAACAGGAATTAAATCAGAGAGATTCATAACAATTCATGAAAACTTAGAATTTAACGTTACTTATAAGTAGAAAAAACATACTGGTAACAAAGTGATGGAATGATTTTCTTCTGTGTTGCATCCACTACCTACTTGCATTGCTGAACCTTCTCCTGCCATGAATGTTAAGGACAGTAACTGTCTTCTCAGAGCAGTAATGTGCCGAAACAGCAGGTAACAGCTCCCAAATGATCACTTATTTGACAGCAAGTTGCATGATGAAGGTAAGTGGCAAAGGTCCACCTGGGGACTTACTGCCTTACCAGCCAGACAGCTGATTCAAACTTAACTAATCAGGCTGGATGGCCCAAACCTGCTGTCATTACTTTTTACCTGGGGTAGTTTACGATAAGCACAGGTTAAATTGCTCCTTAGTGAAGCAACAGTTGTTAATCTTGGCTTGCTGTGAGTGAGTGGGTAAACTGACTATAAATCTAGGCTGAAAATCTGAAGGCTATCAGTGTGATAAGTCTGCTATTAGGTTTTGCATTTCTGTTTTATACTGTGGAGTGATGCAGGTATTATGTTCTCTGTGATTACATATGGTGCCATTGTGGAGGACAGAGTAAAGGGAAAAGTACTCCCTTCCCCGGCTTAACCCTGCACTCAGATCAGGATTAATTTATCATGTGTTGAACTAGAATCTTGAGTGATAGATTCCTGATAGACAGATTTTTTTTAATCAAGATCTCAACCTCATTCAGTCCACAGAATCGAACAGGCTTTGGGCATGATGCAGTTACTAAGTGGGGGAGGCTGTTATCGTGTTTGATGTCAAAGATGAAAAGAGTGTTACAAACCACTGATGCTGGACGTTATCGTGGTGCCTGACAGAAGACCTGCAGTCTCAGCAAAAGATCATGCTTGCTGTTCCAGTGTCTAACCTAGAGTCTGCTCAAAGTCCGTAGGAAAAGTATCTGCCAGCCTCTCTAGCAAGTCTGCAGCTACACATTTGCGTACTGAAATTCTCAGAGGCCCCTAATTTGGCCTGATCTGAGCTGGTTTTGAAGGGAAAAAGGAAGAAGGCACATCCCACTGCTAAACTTTAAACTATGTTTCCAAATCCAAGACTCAGTAGAACACTTTGATGAAATAGTTTGCCTGCTTTCTGCACTTTTCTCAGAAAATCTGCTTCCATTTTACTGATTCTTTCCTCCTAAGATACCCAGCCCAGGAAGACATCTGCACAAAGCAGACAAAACCCGCAAGCAGAAGAAAGTGATTGCTTTGTAGGGGGCAGGAGGTACTAGGCTGTCATAACCAGGACTAGTGTCAACAGCCCAGCCTGCCATCACATTTCAAGGCGGTATCCATACTTCCTAGTGGCTGGACTGTAGCGTGTTCACAGTTTATTTCTGCAATAATAAAACACTGTGTCAGAAATCTTCTTGAAAATGATAATTGAACCACATACAGCCACCTCATGGCAGTAGTTTTAAGCAGTTCTGTGTACACTGTAGGATGAAAAGCTGCAAGGATCTTGGCAAACTAATACCTCCTCTGTTTTTTTACAGATAAATATAAAGTTCTGTCATTTAAACGACAGTATAATAAGTGATGTTCCCTATTAGAGTGCCAGCATGATAGACTGTTGCAAAACACCTATCGCATAAGATCCATTCAGACTGATCCAATAGTTAATTTGCAATGAAAATTGCCTCTCCTGCAGTGCATTGTTTTCTCTCCCTTTGATTAGACTTCATTTAACAAAATCAAAATAGCACACACGAAATGTTGTATACACTGGCTGATATTTTTTGTTAAAAATGCGTTTCTGCAAGGTAAGAGATAGATTGGGAAAGTAACTTCTGCATCCTGCTGCTGATGCAGCAGTGATGGGCAGCTCCTGTGCAGGTAGCAGGGCACTGCTGATGGCGGAGGAGGGCTAGAGTGATGTCGAGGCAGATTTCTGCCTGCCTGCTCATGCCACTGAATTATTTCAACTCTTTTAAGACTATGACTTGTTTTGTTTGGTTGTGAGGCTTTCTAAAGTTTTTCATTCCTGGTGTGGCTATTTCAAGAAACAGAGTCTAGTTCTGTATAGGAGTCTTTCTAATCACCCTCTAAGACATCTTCTAACTGCAACTGTTGCATAAAGCAAAAAGAAAGGTTGCTAATGCTGCAGTAAACATACTGGGTTACTAGCTGCTTCATACTGTTTCCAAAATTTCAGGACTTTTTCTCATCTGAGCTCCACACTTCATATTTGATGTCCTTTTCTTCATATTATTGTGAACAAATGAATGTCAAAATGAAGTCTGTACCCTGGTACAACACTGAGCTAAGCAGTATGTCAGTGCCACTTGGGTTTTGCAGAGTACAAAAGACTCAGCAGTACCCCATAAGATAATAAAATTATGGTGGAGTGGAGGGAAGAAAAGGCAAAAAACCACATTGCCTGGGCTCTCTGCAGAGTGGCTTTTTCAAATCATCGCAGACTGCACAAATTTCATGTGGGCCAACATGTACACTGCAAGCAGAAAGAATGTCAGCAGAAATTATTTCAAAATTTGCATTCCTCCTGTCAGTTGCCAGTTAAGGATTTAACAGGGGAAATTTCTATGTTCATACCTACACCACAGTATATGACTTCAGGAAGCTTTACACATGCACTTCACAAGTGCTCTGTGGCTTTTATACCTTATTTTTCCACATGGCCTGAAATCTCAGTATCTGAGGTAATCAGCAAATGATCTTCATTTGGACTATTATTTAATTTTTGAATAAGTCATAATGAAAATTAAAACAAGTTCTGAAATGTGGCTGAAGATGGCTGAGTAACATTTAGTAGAGGAAGATGTACATATCTTCAAACCTCATTGAATTTCCCAGAGTCTGAAGCCATAGTGGTGAATGTGAGGGCAGAGAGAAGAAATACCAGACTGGAGTTAATGCCACTGCCTCAGCACGCATCAGAGCTGATTGGAAACCTCAACACAGTAACATTTTGGAGCAAATTCAGATTAGGTTTGCGTTTAGAAGGTACTATGTACAAGAATGTAAGCTTATATCCATGTGAAGTTGGCGTGCCTTGCCAGTCTGCCTCTTATCATCAAGGAGATTGTTAGAAAACTTATTGTATTGCTATAAATGGTTTTAGCGAGGCTGTGCATTTCAAAAAGGTAGGCATGCAAAAGTTTCAGATATATTTTCAAGGTGTAGATAGCTTCAGGTGGATGAAATGTGCTGAGAAAACATTCATCTTATTAATCAATGTGGGAGGGCTAAATGAGATACAATCCCTGAAAATTGTCTGTTGGTATGATAAGGAGTAGCCCTATTGCAGACATACCAGTTACATCTTTAGTGGAGATTTTATATCTCCCAGAGGTCACCATAGAGTTATAATGTTCCCAGTTCTGTTGTTCAGAAATTAATATCAGAGTTAGAAATACTGAATTTATGGGTAGGGTTTTTCATCCTATTTTTGGTTTTAAGACCAAGATTTCTTATTGGCTGCATCTTTCGCTTTTGCTATTAGCTTTCAAATGAGAGCTGAGATTGTCATGGAATCAAGGAAATAGAGTTTTAAGGAAAACTTTGATGATTATAAAACAATATAATCAGATACAGTAAGATACATATAAGTGCCATCTTACATCTGCCTCGCTCTCTTGTAAATGATCACTGAGCAAAATTATCAGTAACAGATGCAAAAATACAGTCTAAAAAAATCCCCAAACCTAATAAAATATAATTAGTGCTGTTAAGTCTAAGAGTTAGATATTAGTTCTGTGATTTCAATAACCACCAGAACAGTTCCAAGATGAGAAGTTGGAGGCATTCAGTGCAATTAGCAGGTAGAACCTTCAAAACAAACAGGCAGTGAGTCCTCTCATTATCTGTGTTTAAACTAAGGACCACTTTGCCATGAGATGTAGGGGATGCTAAAAGTTCCTTGCACTCAAGGAAGCATCAGAAAAGACCAGAAGTACTATGAAAACTTGTCTCATTTTACATCCTGCTCTGATATTCACTTTTTGGAGAATGTTGGAGAAAAGAAACTAAATTAGATGTATATTTGATCGAGTATAGTTGTTCTTTAGCTCTGAAACCGAAAGTTTGCGTATCTGTAACATTATCTATGGCAAGAAAGAGGGACAAAAAGACCAGAGCAATGCTTTTTAAGGAGAAATCTAAAAGGCTGAGGTTCTTCAGCCGACAGGACAGTGGAGAAACAGTTTCTGAATATCATGAAGATTGTGATTATTAGCTATTAGTCACCAAATCCTGCAATTCCAGAAGTAGAAGAGATTTTTTTTTTTTAAAGTATATAAAAGAAAACACTTTTCTTTCATGAAAGATGATGAGATTCTACAACTTATTGCTCCAGGAGGTTGCAGAGGCCAATATCAGCAATATTCTTCAAAGAGGTAGTAGAGAAACTTATTAAAAAATATTCATCCAGATTGTAAATGGAATATACAGAGATTTTCTAATATTCTAATACAAAAATTGTAGGTGACAGTAAGCACTGAAGCATTTGATGACCAAGTGGCGAATGGGAGGCTCCATGAATGGAATCTCCTCTTGCCACTGGTTGCAAGAGAATACCAGCCAAGGTCTTGGGTCTGACCCACCAGGGAAGTTTTTCCTCAGTAAATCAAGCAGGGACCTTGCTTGGTCTTATGAAACAATGTCCTGAAAAACTTTCCTGAGAGGAAATCAAATTCTTGCAAATTGTAAACAAAATGTGAAAATGATGTGGTCGCTCTGCACAATGCAAATCCTGGATGCCAAAGTACGGCCTCATAATTTCTGCAGAACAACCAGAAATGCTAATATCAGTTGTGCTACCAAATAGGTAATAGTGTCATCATCTTAAAAAAAAAAAGAAAAAAGCAGCACTGTACTAGTCTATTTGACACTGCTTGTTTTTCTGCATTTTCTGCATCTCCTTAGACATCGTAGCTAATAGATTATGGCAAGATTTAAAGACATTGTCAATTTCTTTGGTATTTCAGAAGAAATGCAACATGAATCAGACTTGCCAGCTTTCAGTTCTGAATGCTATCATTTCAGTTATATTGTTCTAAATGAAAGGAATAGTAGGGGAAATAGAATGCTGTTATTAGCATAACTCTATAACACTTTTCTCTGTACAATACAATAATAATAGCTCTCCTGAACCATCAGCTATCACTGGAATAATTCTGTATTAAATGCATGTTAGCAGAACAGAGCACCATTGCTAAATTTAGAGGTTAGTGTTAAGTTGTACAAGGAAGAGCTTTCCGGGAAAGCTGAGAAGGCAATGTAACAAAAGAGCTCTATGGAGAACATACATTTCCTTAGAGAGGTCTGATTCCATTTTAGAGAGTGAACCTTGAAACCATCCCCACTTTCTCTTTTCAGAGACTCTTCTGTGGGTTGGAAAATCTCTCCAGGAGACCAGGAAATTGTCTTCTGGTAGGGGCTGACACTATCTTAGGCAGCTGATTACCCTGTTTTCATGTAACATTACATTTCTCATGATTATCAAACATTTATTTCCACTACTGCATTAGAACCTGCACTCAGCAGTGTTGAGAGGTGGCTTTGTTGAAAAGTATATGGGAAAATTCAGGCTTCCTCTGCCAGAATGATTTTGTATATGCTATATCCATTTTTGCAGGTTTCTGATTTGTAAATTAGATTGATCATTTTTATGGGTTAAGAATAATCTCATTTTTCAGTACTTCTGTATTCCTGAATTATGCTCCCTAAGCCATATAGATATATTGCACTGAAACTATTTTTAATGAGCAGAAATACCTATAATCTATAATCTTGTTATATATTGTGAAAGAAAGTCAGTTTAAGTGCTTGGAGATGTAAGGCAATATGAAGTAAAGTTACACTTTGACTTCAGCCAAAATATTTCTTTTTTCAGTGAGATCAAAGAAATACAACTCACTGAGACTAACTCTCAGTCCCAGATGTTGTGCATATCTAATTCCATAATGATTTGTGTAAATGCAGTTTGCTTGATGAACTGTAATAAAGACCTAGGGGTAAAGTCAAGCATGTACGACACTGTTGTGCCATCTTACAGGTCACAGGCTAAACCAAAGTTCCTTCCTGTGCACCTGGCTAGACTCATATTAGGTGAATTTGTTATGCTTCCTCCACAGCCTACCATATGTATGGTGCACGGTTTCCCATTAAGTAAAATCTGATGATTCTTTAAAAACGATGTTAAAATGTAGCAGCTTAATCAAAGCTTTTATGGACTTCAAGGACAGCATTCGTCTTGCAAAATGTACGTCTCTAAGGTGGATATCTCTATCGAAAATTTCCAGGTATTAGTCACCAAAGAGAAATAGATAATGATGTATAGTGCAGACATCCAAAATAGATCAGATGATCTGAAACGCGTCTATGTCCTCCAGTTATCTGTAAAGGAAACCTGTGGTGACAAGCACACTACAGACACCTGTCTGACTGATGGCACCTCGTTTAGTGAGTTGAAGTGTGTGGACCCTTATCCACCTCCCAGCCACACAGCAAGTCTGTGAACCAGTTGGTTAATTCTGCTGACCTAGGTCTGTCTGCAAGTCTGGAGGAGTATGGTTGTTTCACCACTGGTCTGCAGGTGTGCTATGAGGGAGCTGTATTATGCTGCTTTGTAGAAGAAGATCTGTCCCAAAATTTCTCTGCTGGCTACAGATAATTTTGTTGCTGATTGGCTTATAATCACCTAAAAAAAATCATTTTGCAGCATATTGCTCACTCTGGTGCAGCTTCTTGTCTACAATATTTGACCCCCCATAGGAAAGCTCTTGCAAGAAGCTGATTTGGTGCAGTAATTGACCTTGATGAGGAGCAAGGAGAGATAAGGGCAATCATACATCAAAGGCTGTCAATCAGGAATTTAACACACTCATAGTCATTTCATGTTGTGTTTGACATCTTTAATTCACCCAGGACTTAAAGACAAGAGATTTCTATTTCATGCTTATTTGCTGATATTAGTGTCCAGGGAACATTAACACTTATGGGTCTGAAACATTAAACTCCTGAAGTTGTAGATGCTTTAAAACTCCAGCATTATTTAGTTTTACTATCATCAACATTCCCAGGAGCAAACTCCAGCTGTTTACGATGTTACTTCTTTAATTAACTTTAACTTGTATACCCAGCAGCTCTGCAATTTATTTTGAAAGATAACGATAATGTTGGCATCATTTCAAGTTTATAAATTATCAGAGATTAACTGATTTTAATCAGTTTCTGAGGTGAACAAAGCACATCAAGACTTTCGCACAGTACCAAGCGCATATCTCCTTTCTTCATTTAGTCTTCCTCCTGTACATATTTCTGTTCTTCCTCCTGTACATATTTCTGTTCTAACTGATACATAATTAATGCCTTCTTTACCTGTGTTTTCTCATGTTCTTCCTATGAGTAGCTGCAAAAAGATGCATGAGGTTTTAGCAAAATAATTTCAGATACCTACATGAGAAATAATTTACTATATGAAATTTCTTAACCCTTCAGAAGTTCTAAAAGAGAAAATAAGTGCTTGACACTGTTCCACTGGTAAGTCCCTAAAAAGGGATTATGGTGATTCACAGTAATTCTGTTAATAAAATATGAATTTCTTTTTATCAGGTGTCCCTGGTGATCTCAATCATATTAAATTCCTACTTCTTCAGGTCTTACAAATGTCAGATTAGCACGTATTTTTGCAGTAGGAGGGGAAGTTACAAAATCTACAAGGAGGACAGAGTGACTTTGCAAAGGAAGTCCAGATTTACATAGAAATTTGACATCTGGGGTTGATTTATGAAGCATGTGATGGGCACGTCATTGAGATCTCAAGAATAAGAGGTATCTGAGAGAAAGCAGTCAATATTCACTTACCATGCTCATCTAGTAGTATGTTGTCAGGTTTGATGTCCCTGTAAAATAAGGAAAAGAATGCATTACATTTCATACCCAAAGAAAACTTGCAAGGGGGCAGGTTATCTCAGTCGGTTGAGCATGGTGCTGATAACACCAAGGTCGCAGGTTCGATTCTTGTTTCGTGCCCACGTGTTGCCGATCTAGTCGAGAGGTGGCGTCCCTGCCCATGACAGGGAGTTTGGATTAAATGATCTCTAAGGTCCCTTCCAGCCTAGGCCATTTTATGATTCTATGATTTTAATTTTCCCCATCTGGATATGAGGGCCAAGTCACTTAAATCATTACAAAACTAATGGAACTCATATTATATATAACGGCAAATGATTTTTATCTACATCTTTTTTTCAGCCTTGAGAAAACATGCATAATAAAGAGGATCTCTAGGTTTCCATTTCTTGTGGGTTTGTTTTCATATGGTTAGCATTGACATGGATTTGCTTTTCAAGTTTATGCACTTTCTTAGCCATCATATTTGAGAGGCCCTGGTAGTCTGGCAAAGTTCCCACAGATTGGAAAAGGGGGAAGATAACCTCCATCTTTAAAAAAGGAACCAAAGACAATCCAGGAAACTACAGACCAGTCAGCCTCACCTCTGTGCCAGGTAAAATCAGGGAACAGATCCTCCAGGTAGCTGTACTAAAGCACATAAAAAATAATCAAGTTGTTGGTGAAGCCAACTTCACTAGAGGTAAGTCATGCCTGACTAATTTAGTGGCCTTCTATGACAAAGCTACAGCACTGGTTGACACAGGAAAAGCAACGGATGTCATTTTCCTGGACTTGTGCAAGGTGTTTGACACTGTCCCACATGACATCCTTGTCTCTAAAATGGAGAGACAGGGATTTGATGGATGGACCACTCAGTGGATAAAGAACTGGCTGGATGGTTGCACTCAAAGAGTTGTGGTCAATGGCTCGATGTCCACATGGAGACCAGTGACAAGCGGTGTTCCTCAGGGCGCTGTTCTGGGTCCAGTGTTGTTAACATCTTTGTCAGCGACATGAACGACAGCATTGAGTGCACCCTCAGTAAGTT
>NW_009725190.1:0-348 GCF_000703405.1 Apaloderma vittatum
CACTAGTTTAGTGTAACAAAGGAATCAAAATTAGGAGTACAAATCCCTGAATTTCTCTCAAGAGTTGAATTCCCATACCCAGGAGGCAGATGAAAGTTTCCAACTCTGAAGCTAGTGCAGCAACAGCTGCGGAGTGTTCTGTGTGCTGATTATTTCCTATGTCGCAAAAAGCCGATGCAGTTGGCTAAACTTACAGGATCAATAGTGACTAATCACAGAATCACAGAATGAGTCCTAGAACGGTCGAGGTTGGAAAGGACCTTAGAGATGATCTGACCCAACCCCTGCCACGGGCAGGGACGCCTCTCAACCAGCCCAGGTTGCTCCAGGCTCATCCAAACCGGCTTT
>NW_009725190.1:412-1915 GCF_000703405.1 Apaloderma vittatum
GCGGTGGGGTGGGTTGTGCGCGCGGGTCCCTTCCACCCTAAGACATTCTGTGGTTCTAGGATTTCCCCTTGTCCTGTCGCTGGACACTCTGTGCAAAGTCCCTCCCCAGCCTCCCTGTAGGTCCCTTCAGGCACTGCAGCAGGGATAAGGTCCCCTCGGAGTCTTCTCTTTCCCAGCTGAACAACCCCAGCTCCCTCAGCCTGTCCTCGCAGCAGAGCTGCTCCAGCCCCTGCGTCAACTTTGTGGCCTCCTCTGGACTCGTTCCAGCAGATCCACGTCCCTCTCACGGTGGGGACACCAGAATTGAGCACTAGTCTCACCAGAGCAAAGGGGGAGAATCCCTTCTTGGTTATTTCAGATATATATATATGGTTATTTCAGATGAATGGCTTGACTCCTTAGTGAACAACTGCTGTCATCAGGGCCACACTCACATTTTAGCCAGAATTCCTACACCAGGACACAGTGAATCAGGGGAGAAATATCTCTGATTGTTTTTTAAATCGATTTGATAATGTGTTGGGTAAGATGTCTGCAGGATGAAAGCTGTCCACTCCTTTGGTCATGCACCAAGTCTGAAGAAGTGCTGTAAGTGATGCTACACCACTTCAAAGACAGTGTACACAGAATTATCAGCTACAGCTGTATGCACAGATTATTTTGCTGTAGTGTTCTATATTAATTAAACTCCTTGCATAGCTAGTTTAGTGTAGACACATTTAAATAAATTTCAACAACAGTCTGAGAAATTAGATTAATCCATTAATTCACTGAATTAAATTAAAAGTATACAAGTGCAGCTGAAACGATTTCAAGTGCATCCGCAATAACTAAATCGATCACATTACATGAGTGTAAATTATTAATCCACTGAAACCTTTACTGACTGTTATTGATTTGTTTACTAGTAAAATAAGTATTTTCAAACTGGCATTTTGAGCCAGTCCATGTGACCTCTAGTTTCCAGACATGCACACACACATGCATGAACCCATACACAACAGCCTTTAGCCAAGTGCTTTGTTTTCTTCAGACCTAAAGAACATGCAGCTTCTTTTTACCAGTGATACGACTGGATCCCAACAGTAACAGGACTCAGAGCACAGGTTTGAAGTTGCTGCACAAACCAGACTTCCTTTAAAATCTGGCATTTAAGAGCTACAGTTATCAATTGCAGGACATTCTGGCAGGGGGACTGGAATAGATGATCTTTTGAGGTCCCTTCCAATGCCTAGCATTCTGTGATACTGTGACATTAACTGAATTTCTGAAATGCATTCAGCTAAATCTGTCCTTGGAGAAGAAAAAAAAACAACAGTAAGCAAAGCCCAGAGCACGCTCAAAGAGTTGGGGTCAACAGCTCGATGTCCACGTGGAGACCAGTGACCAGCGGTGTTCCTCAGGGCTCTGTTCTGGGCCCAGGGCTGTTCAACATCTTTGCCAGAGACACGGACAATGCCATGGAGTGCACCCTCAGCAAGTTTGTCGACGATCCCGAGCTGT
>NW_009725191.1:0-2220 GCF_000703405.1 Apaloderma vittatum
CAGCAACAGTCACCAGCCCCAACCCCCAGTTTCAGGTCTGGCTTTCTATCCACTTGCACCTAAAGCAATGCCAGCTCAGTTTCCCCCATCCCCCCTCCCTAATTAGTTAAGCTTGAAGGAGTTCAGTCCGCTTCTGGAGCGACAATACGTGCCATGCTCATACTGATTCGCGGTCTCCTTTACATTAAAGAAAAACCCTACACACAAACCTAAGCAAAACCTCTGACAATGCCAGGATTCCAAGCCACACCAGCACGAGTTACTCGGGAGATGCACACACGCTTTTTGCACGAGGTGGCGAAACACGTTGTCGCTGCAGCAACCCTTCCAGGTCGCTTCTCACCAAGCCCCGGGTGGTTTTAGCAGCCTCCAGCCCCGCACGCCCGCAGCACCCGCTGACCCTGGAGGCCAGGCGGGCTGCTCCTCCCCTGTCACAACAGCCAGCTAAATAAAACTGGGCATGTGGCTCCCCCAGCCCCGCTGCCCGTGGGGACTGCTCATACAGGGCTTAGAAGGAGCTCAGCTTCTGTGCAGAGGAGCCCAACTCCAACTAGACCCGCTGACAGGACTGAAAATGGTCAGAAAGTAAATGAGAGCAGCACAAAGTATGTGTGATAACAGGCTCGTAGGTATTTTTTGCCAGCCAAGCATCACGAGTTGTGCTTGCTTTTCAGGGGTCTCTTCTATACCATATGGCAATAACTATGTTCTGGTAATAAACTCAATTATTCTTGATTACACTTAGAACAACTCACTAGATCCCCAAATTAGTAAGTGCTTTCTTGCACCAAATAAATAGATAAATGCTTGCAGAACTTGCTCACTTTCAGCATCACAAGAAAAAAACACAACAACAAAATTAAGTATCATCTTTGCAATTGCTTTAGCTTTTTACCTGCTAAAAATATATTTAAATAGTCTACAAGAAGTGAAGCAGAAGTACATAAAGTTCTTATTTATGTTTCCTGTTGTGTTAATATAGTTTCTTCCACTGAGGCTTCTCTCAAAATGCATGCGGATTTCCTATATTAAACACCTTACACAGCTTACTAATTAAAAATACTATTACTTTTACACAGCACATGCTATCCTTCAACATAAAAAATACCCCCAAATGCATTATAGACACTATTCTGCTAGTATACAAAGATGTTACAGAAAAAGTAGCGTATGCTATCACTCTACATCATGCGACTGAATTAATCTGTTCATTACAAAATGATCCTGCATTACTATTAAAAAAGGTGAACACCAAAATGTGTGTTATATTGCTGACATTTTAAGAAAAAATAGAACACATTCTCCCTTCTTGTAGAGGACTACTCTCCCAAAACTTGCTCCAACAGTGTTTTGTAGAACTTCTGTTATTACTTCAGCATCTAACAAGATCAAAGGACAAAAGACATATTTTTTACTAGAAAAGGCCCATCAGCTGTTGTACTTGAATTAAAAAAATTAATAGCAACTTATTTCAGTAGTAAGATACTACTTTACAAGCCATTTAAACAAAAGGAGATAGTTATTGCAACCTGTCCTTTCACAGACAGGTTACCTTCATTTGCACGTACTATTGTAATATTCAACCCGAATGCTGCAACCTGTCATTGCCAATAATAAGTTTTTGCCCCCAAAACATGCTCCTCCCATTTTAAATGGGAGGGACAAGTCCAAATCAGTGCACCTCCACAAGAACATTTAGCAGATTCCTGTATTTTTATCTCAGTGAACATATTATTTCGTGTTTCCTCAAAAACGCAGCTATTAAAAGGGAAAACGTTATCATGCTTGTCTTCTCCTAATCTCTGAACTCCAAATTACCAAAAGACGAGAATGCTGTAAAAAACTGAAAAGCTAGTTAATGACACATTACTACTGCAAGTCCAGCCACACCTTTTCCTTCTAACAGCCAAATCCTGAAGCAATGACTAATGTAAAATTAACATGGAGCACAAGGTTAAGGAGTGAGGAAAAAAAAAAGTACAAAGTCTCCGAGTCAAACACAAGCACTTCAGAAACATCCAGTCCTTCTGCAGAGCCGCTGTTGCGTTCTGAAGCCGTGGCTGGGAGTGGAAAAGGACCCGAGAAGGCTCAATTCTGAGAGGACACTTTCCCGTGCCATTCCGCATTTCCACCTCCCGCTAAAGTACAGCCACACAAACACTCTTTTTGTTTGTTTTTGTTTTTTTTTTCTGAAATAGACCGAGTTCCGTGTCAGCAGCA
>NW_009725192.1:0-3911 GCF_000703405.1 Apaloderma vittatum
GAGCGTGCGCAGCAAGGCGGAGCGCTGGGGTCGTTGCAGGCGATGAGAAATATTTTCCTTTCCTCTTTTGGGCTAAATCCCTTCCCAAGCAGCGACGCTGAGCGTTTCTAGAGTGATTGCACAGTGACACCCAGAGGACAGGCCCCGAAAGTTGTCACCGTCCTGCCCAGCCCCGCGCCGGGACAGAGGGGACGGGGCCGGCCGGGTGGGGGGAAGCCGGCCAGGGAGGTGGGGGTGGGAGGCAAACGCTCCCCTCCTGCGCTGTGCTTTGGTGCAGGACACGTCTCACACGAGGGGAATCAATAATTCGTTCTGTTCTGTTTTGTATTTACATCTCGAAAAGTGACGCTGTCTCCAGGAGAGGAAATCACCCCCTCCCCACCCCACCCCTATAAATATTTATATAAAGCCAAGCAAGAAGCTTGCTGGTAATTTGCTCTATGTCTTTAACAGATAAGTTTCATGTAAACTAACCCATATGTATTGATATACGTCACTGTCCCGTGCGAGGAGGGGCATCTCCACCGCAGGGGACGTTGGTCATCGTTGCATGTTTTTCTTTTATAAGCTGCACTGGGGTGAGGTGCGGCCCCAAGGACCCTGATCCCTGGTGCCACCCGAATTCGCTGCTCGCTGCGTACCCCATGTCTCAGACAGCCCCGGACTGAGGTTTTTGGGGTGCCGCACACAAGCCCTGGACGGGAGTGGGGTGAGCAGCCTAGGGGTGCAGCTGAGCTGGAGCCGGGAGATCCTGCCTCCCAGAATCATTTCCCTGTGCTCACAAACTGGAAGGACACCACAGGGGAAAGAAAGCATCTCCATTGGTGTCACAGGACCGTAGGAGAAATCCAGGTCAGTGGTAGGGTTTTGAGTCCTTTCAGGACAGCAGGTTCAGCAAAACTCACAGCTTCGCAAACCAGGAACTGGCCACACTTAAATCTCTGAAAACCAGGGCAAGATCTGTCCAGGGCCATCTCTATGCCCTCGACCTGAAAGAGAGAGGATTGTGAATACAAACACTGCGTCAGGAGCCAGCCTGAGTAAAGTAGGGCTTGGAGGAACTTTAGGAAAGCTATGCCTGCTGTGCCCACTGTTTCCTTTTTTGCTCCATTTTTAAAGGTTGTCTCTGCGCTCTTTGTCTCAACCAGTGCTTTAGAGACCCCTGTTCCCTGTAAAACCCTGACACGCTCAGGCTCGTTCTGGATGCATCCCGCTTCCAACTCAGCTGGCAAAGGCATTCTCTTGTACCTTGCACTTTCCAGATCCCTCATCAACTTTTATTCACTGCAACACCTAAATTTTTGGTGGACCCAAGATGCTGCCACAAGTCGCCTCTGCGAGCTTCCCTGCCTCACAGCTTGCTATGGCACAGCTCGGGAAACCACGGCTGTTGCCGAAACTGCGGTGCAGCTGAAACGCTCACTGAGGTACCCACTGTGAAACCACATCCACGAGCCACTTGTGGGGTGCCCTGGCACGAAAACTCTCTGCATCCTTGTTTCTTTGCCTGATTCTGCTGCCGCTTCGGAAGACATGAGGCAGTGACAGCTTACACATGCTCCTGCTGGCTCATGGCCCGGGGCCCGAAGCTTGTGGGTGAAACAGCTGATGCACAAGCAGCCATCTGCGACCTTACCAACGCTTGTGTAAGTGACAGAACGGCTTGTCTGATGCACTGCTGGGTGGCTGGGGAGGGTGGTTTGAAACCAGATAGGGAAAGGCGGTGGGAGATAGCGGAAGGATGAGGTTTTGCCTATGTGATCGGTCTGAAGTCCTGGGGAGTTGTTTCAGTGCAGGACGCAGTGCTGGAGGAGACTCAAGGGCCCCGTGTGCTGCGCTCCCAGCATGGCATGGGGGGTGCAATGAGCTCTGCTCAACCCCAGGCAACGCGAGGCAGGTTTTAATACGTGTGCCCCAAGTTCTGCCTGGTGCTGCCTAAAGGCATCAGCACATTCGGCTCCCACGTGCCGAGGGCCCTGGTAAGGCTGTGAGTGAGGACACATCCTTGTGCTCCCTGCAAGGCGGGGGTCAGCAGCTGCTGAGAGACACGGGGGCGTTCCTCCACGGGGAACACAGCCCTCTGGAAAGCCTTTCTATAAAGACATAGGTACCTACTAGAAGAACCTTTGCTCTGCAGATCGAACTTTTCCTGTGGGTTTTGCCAGATGATTATTATTTTGCAGGAGCTTATTTAAGCACTTACTCATCATTGTCAGCACATCAAATGAGCTTGGTGTCCCCAAAGATTAAATAGCAACATGCTGCAAAATACAGGGGAGGAAATACAGTTGAGCTTTGCAAAGTTTTTAATTAACGTTTTGATGCTGAGAGAGATTGCCTGAATCATGGGACATCCCAGACACAGCTGAATGTCACTCAGGATGATTTTCACTCTTAAGGGCACCCTCACACCTGTTAGGGTCAGTGGGAGAAGTTCTGAGCATCCCAGTTGGAGCCATTTCTGGTGGGACTGGGACAAGACAGTTGCTGGTGGGGCTGTCTGTATGACAGGGACAAACCAGCCCAGTGCAGAGGGCCTGAGCTCTTAATCCCCGGGAGAGAGGGAAATTCCTTGCTCTGCCTTGAAAGTGGCCCCAGCAAGGAGAAGAGCCCAAAGCGTTGTTCTTGCCTTGCATCCTAGGGTACAGCCTTGTGCTCTGCGCCCCTTTGCACAGAGCCTGGTGACACCAGTGGTCCCCAGTGATGCAGCCTCCCACCTCGAGCCCCCAGGACCCAGCCAGGGCAGGGTGGCACCAGCTTGTCCCCCAGCACTGGGCACTTAATGTGAGTGCAGCAGAGATGCCCCTCAGTGGAAGGAAACCCCCAAGAGATCCCTCTTGCACCCCCACTTTGCTGGGGTCCTGCATCAGCCCAGGCTCGTGGGGGGCGCCTAGCATGTGCGCAATGGGGACTCAACATGGTGTAATAATTTGATAAAAATGGGGGAGACTTTAACTCTTGGTCTGCTTTCCAAAATGCACAACCCTTTAACGCAACCCCTGCTCCACCTGGCAGCAAATCCTGGATGTGAACCTAAAATGTCTCTAGGGATTGGAGAAATTACAGGTCAGTAAGCTTTTGTATTTGTTGTTGGAAAATGTTTTTAAGTTGTGATTAAAAAATAGACTAATGGAGCACAGATGGGACGACATGAAGGAAAATGTGTCAGACTCTCCAAAACATCGCCGACGCTGCTCCAACTTCCGCTGGGAGGAACGGCTGATTCAGGCTGGCTGGAGCTCTGAGTGAGGTGCAGCACTACAGACAGGGAAGAGGGCAGGAGAATACTGTTATGAGGGAAAAAAGAAAAAAAAAAACAGCTCAGAAAACTAAGAGTACTTAATCTTCAACTTTTCGTGTTACCACCACAGACCTCATCGCCAAGTATGTTAATGTTTTCCACAGTGATCTGGAAAGGAGAAGGAGCTGGAAAACGGAGCCCAGTTCACAGATGAGACAGAAGGAAGATAACCGAATCCAGAAAATCCCGTAAGCACCTCAGAGAAACCCAAGCCAGGGATGCGGGTGATGAGTTTGTAGCTGAACATCCACTTCAACACACAAACCCTGCAGCACAGGACTTTCAGCGAGAGTACAGCCCAGCCCCAAAGCGCGCAGCAGTCCTAACCAGGGCAGAAGAGAGCTAATTTAAAAAGAACTGCTATAACAATTAGGGGCACGTGTTAGCCAAGAACAGGGGAAGCTGTGCCAAGTTTTGGTAGCAGACGGCATCAGTGCGTGCACCTGGTTGCAGGAGATGCTCCTGGAGTATCTGGTCTGCCAGAAACTGCTGGATTTTGGCGGAGGAGCAGGAAAGGGACTTTACAGAGGGACGGTAAGAGATGGATTGGGAGCCACAGCCGCACATCCCAGCGAAACCTCCCCAAACTCTGCTTCTTTTTTCTCTCGCC
>NW_009725193.1:0-388 GCF_000703405.1 Apaloderma vittatum
AAGCTGGTAGCTCCTGGCTTAGACAGGGGTGCTCTTCGCTGGGTTAAAAACAACTGGATGGCCAAGCCTAGAATGTGGTGGTGAACGGAGGTCAATCGGGTTGGGGGCCGGTCAGAAATGGTGTTCCCCTGGGTTCTGATTTGGGGTCAGCCTTGCTTACTATCTTTATCAATGATCTGGAGGAGAGGATTGAATGACAACTGCATGAAGTTCAAGAGAGCCAAGTGCCAGGTCCTGCCCTTGGATCAAAAAAAACCTCAGCAGCACTACAGGCTTGGGGAAGAGTGGCTGGAAACTGTCTGGTAGAAAAAGACCTGGGGGTGCTGGTGGGCAGCTGGCTGAACTTGAGCCAGCAGTGTGCCCAGGTGGCCAAGAAGGTCGAGAGGAT
>NW_009725193.1:470-768 GCF_000703405.1 Apaloderma vittatum
GTTGCCACAGGAGAAGAAAGACATTGAGGTGCCAGAGCAGGTCCAGAGAAGGGCAACAAAGCTGGTGAGAGATCTGGAGAACAAGTCTCATGAAGAGAAGCTGAGGGAGCTGGGATTGTTTAGTGTGGAGAAGAGAAGGCTGAGAGGTCTCCACCTCATTGCTCTCTACAATTCCCTGAAAAGTGACTGTAGTGAGGTGAGTGCTGGTCTCTTCTCCTAAGTAACAAGCGATAGGATGAGAGGAAATGGCCTCAAGGTTTACCAGGAGGTGTTTAGATTAGATGTTAGGAAAAATTTC
>NW_009725194.1:0-271 GCF_000703405.1 Apaloderma vittatum
TGCAGGGAGGGAGGTCGGGCAGCTGTGTCACATGGGTGTCTCGGAAGGGACTGCTGTGAAGCCCAGTGCCAGGCAGGGCTTCCACTTAGTCGCTTACTAGCTATGAAAATCCCATCCGTGATGGTTAATGCCCTCGCTTCAGCTTCCAGCCGCGGGGAGGGAGGTCGCTGCGGTCGGGGGCTCCGCGCCGTTGCCCCCTGGCCCTCCCGAGGTGGGAATTACAGGGCAACACGCTATTGAAATCACTGTCTTCTCTAGACAACAACAGAAA
>NW_009725194.1:302-2123 GCF_000703405.1 Apaloderma vittatum
AAAAAAAAAAAAAGAAATAAAATACGTTTCAGTTCCTCGCCATAGGAGTGGGAAAGGCTGAGTCTGAAAGTGAAATGAGAAAAATATCTCTGGGAGCAATCTTAAATAAAAAAAGTGTCAGATTGACACATCATAAGCAAATCAGTTAATATTCAGTAAATAGAATAAAGAATCACACACCTGGAAAACACCTGTCATTTAAAGGGGAAAAAAAAAAAAAAAAAGGTGTTCTTGACAGGCTTACTCCAGCTGTCCGTGAAAGGTAAGAGAAAGTCCTCTGGCAAAACTTCTGTGGCAGGCTTTCTATCTTGCAGCTCAGTGTTTTTAACGATGTGAGATCTATCACTCTGCTTTGTAACTGTGCCATGCAAGCTCAGAAAACACAGGAAGCCAAATAAGTAATTGCTTAGCAGGAAGGTTTGCCAGATTCCGACTTAATCAAACTTGAGATGATCACAGAACCTGGCTTGCACACACTCAGGTTTCCTCATCTTCTCGCAGTCAGCACTAAACAATAAGGCTGAGTCTACAGTTTCACAACAGTTGGAAAGATTTTGGCCCGTTCCTCTTTACGAGGAAACCAGGTTGCATTTCTCCTCCTCTAGGCTTGCGATCTGTGTCATAAACGACCAAGGCGGAGAGACGCGCTGGATGAGCGGCGAGGAGCTGCACCCCCGTGTGCCCGCTGTGCTAGCCGACCGGACTAACATGTACATGCTCGGTGCTCTCTTGAATGTAGACTTACACCGGTGAGACACAGACGAAACAAACCGTATTCGATCTTTAAGTACGCTCTACTCCTTCACTAACAAAACCTATTTTCTTTTAAGTCTCCTCAAACGTACGGCTTTTGAGCAGCTACCTACTGATAGACCCTTTCGCTTCAGTGAAATCAAAGTTTGTGTTTCTGTGCTTTTCAGAGAGAGCCTGATGCGATGAAGAAAGTGCAAGCCTGGGAAATCTCAGGAAGATTGTCCCAGCTTTCTTGGATGGTGGTAGGCAAGTCATTAGCCTAATTAGATTAGCCTGAAATTAGCATTTCAAAGCCACGGAGGATGTGAGGTTTAGGAGTCAACGAAAGGCTCTTGGGGAAACTGTTTCCAGAGGTGTTTTGCACAGACATGGCCAAGGGAAGTCAACCTCAGACACTTTTTACCAAGAAATTCCAGAGGGGAAAAGTCGACCGGATCATTTTCAATTGAAATCTTTTAAATCGGCTTTACTTTTTAAATTTTTCTTTTGTTCAGAAACTGAAAGTCATTTCACTCTGAATTAAATTGAGAAGCAATTTAGGCAACCATGGAGGAAGGGGAGGGAGTAGGAGGTAGAAGATGTAGACGAAGGGGAAAAAGTCTTTTGATGTGATAGGTCTCTAATCCTACTAAGCATTTAAAAAGCAAAATGCTGGTTAAACTTTCAAGCAACTAAATGATGTGCTTATGTCTTTAGATAGTGTAGGTGAAGCACTTAGGGAAATTCTTTAAGGAAAGCCATAGCCTCATGAAATTCAAGCTGATTTGAGAGTAAATGAAACCTTAATACTGCACAATCTTAAAAAATATTCAGTTATACCACAGCTGCAGCAAATAGTACAAATGAAAAAGCATTAACAACTGTGGCAAAAGGTGCTTTCCTGAGCAATTTCATTCTACACATTTCAAAAACAGGGAGAGCTATGTATTCTCGACTAAGATTATGACTGTATTATCTATTTGCCAAAGTAAAGATGAAATGCCACAAACTGATTACAGCATTTTGTTCATGTGGTTGCATATTACACTTTGGTCTGAAAAGGACTTGGGTCTTGGGCTTTTTTTTTAT
>NW_009725195.1:0-5916 GCF_000703405.1 Apaloderma vittatum
CAAGGGTATGATAAAGCAAGGTCCTCACCTCGGAGCTCAGGTTGTCCAGACCTGGCTCAGCCCGCTGGCATCTTGCTGTGCTTGGCTGCCGGACGTCCCTCTGTCCCAGAGCAGGAGTCTGTGTGGCGCAGCTAGAGTTGTTTGCTGGCTGGGGTTCAGCCCATACGGCAGCAAGTCCTGGGAATTGAAGCCGAGACCCAGAGAAGAGCAGAGTCCCAGAAGAGCACCGGTAAAGGCATAAAGGCATTAACTGCTGCAGTGGGGCTGAGCTGCTCACAGCAGCTCATTTCACAAACTTTAGGTAAAGAAGAGCTGTCTTGGAGGACTGTGCTCCCTTCAAAAAGGAGAAGGCCCTGGCTACGTTTTCACTCAGGAAAAAATAACTGATAATGTGGTCTATGAGTGTTGTGCTTTCTCTTTGTGAGGTTCTCGTTTGCAACCCCTCTCCACTGCCACCTCTTTGTAACATCTGCAAAGCCTCTGTACACTTTAGGGAAATAGGTAAAGCTGGAAGGGAAAAGGGTACCTGAATTCACTGTGCCTGCTGTAGCCACCCCCTCGCATGCATAAAACACACAACTGTAAGACCCAGGGCTCCGGGAACAGGCTGCTCACCAGTGATAGGCGTAACTTTTATTAACACTTACTATTCGAAGTAATAGTAGGAGTGAGACCATTCTCTTTTTGTAACTCTGTGTACTCTCGAGGCCAAATCACATATCACTCTTTCGACTCTGAAGCCAGAGCAGCTGCACTGGCTCATACCAACTAGGCAGTCGCCCATTGTTTTCCACTGGGGCCACACTGGCTTATACCACCTGGAGAGCTGATACAATGATTTTTCTCTCAGTCATCTATATGCTTATAATTTACATCTTTCTCTGCATCCAGTCCATGTAAACAGAGAAGTGCGTTCCTTTCCTAACCCACGATCTTACGATGCATCTATGACAATAAACACTGTTGTTCTTTTCTCCTGATGCTTTACTTCTTTTTCTTAATGATCAATCCATGTGAAAGCATATTTTGTGCAAGTAAGGTTACTTTTTTACAAGAGTGGAAGGAGCTCTTGGGATGGGGGCAAACATCTGGCTAGAACCCATGTAGATAATATTGTAGGACGTTGGCCAATTTGCAAATGTACCTTTTATTTCTCAAGAAGTGTGGGGTTGGGAATGGCGAACACCAGCCACTGAAAAAGACTTGAGGAGGAACTGAAGAGCACAACACCAAGGAGGTTTGCACCGTGGCAGTGGGAAGCCTCTTGTTGTGTGTAGAATCTCCAGTGTTTCTTCTCTGTGCCATCAGATACAGGCTATTCCAGTAGACTGCCTTCTTCTTGGTTCTAGGGCCGAAACAATCCTTAAGCATTCTTTTTTTTTTTTTTTTTTTTTTTTTTTTAAGTCTCCTCTCTAGGAGCTGATTCTGGGCCTGCATGCCATATGGAGCCCCCTTGGCAAGTGAGTAACCAGTGTGCTTCTGGCCTCTGTGTTTAAAGGTTGGACTGAGTGAGGGAGAGAAGGAGAGTGTGCCTGTAAGACATGGATGTTGTGACATAACTAAAGGCAGCTCCTGGGTAGAAAAGGCTCTGAGGCTGCTTGTGTCCATGGTTTGCCTGGGTGCAAGAGGCCAGACCAGAGCAAGACTAAGACGCTGTAGGAGTGTTTTTGTGGATGTTGCTGGGTCTGTGGTGCATTGCTCTGAGGACTCTCCCTTATGCTGTTAAGGGTAGGGCAAAAGCCCGTAACTGGAAAGGAAAAGGCAAAATGTTTCTTGTGAGTTGATAACGTTTCTGCCAACCTGGAACCTTTATGGATTATTTATCTGGATGAGTTTGTTTAATTGAGTCCCCTTCTGGGGAGCACTTTATCTGGTTTTGGATCAGGAAAAACATTGGTTTCATTTCACTCAGAATCCTTCTGGTAGACCCAAGGGTGCTGAACCAGGGTTTCTCAGATAAATGAGAGTCACTGCTCAACGGAAATACTGCTACAGATAAAATACTTGGCTCCACAAATACTTCCTGAGCCTACTGCATTCAGTTCCCTCTGAACCAAAGCACTCATATTCTATTTCTGGGAAAGCGGTTTTTGATAATTGGATTCATCACCTCAACGTCCTAGTGGAGAAGAAACATAGAAGGACTGGCCATCTCAGTTCCATGTACTCTCCCCCAGTAAAGCTTTCTGTGCCCTTTTTAGACTATCAATAATCTTTCTTTCATTGCACTGCATGATGTATTCCCCTGACAGCCAGTGTTCACCTTTTCAGTGGGTCTCCATATCTGATGAATGAATTTAATTCAGATAGGCTATAGGTCATATCCAGAGTCACTTGCAAAAGGATATTTTGATCAAGAAAAGACGATTCTTTAACTCATAGATAAGAGAGAGTTCAGATGAGTTAACATTGCATGTTAATGATGTGATTTCTGCTAGAAAAATATCAAAAGATAAGCAAATGTTAAAATGGTTGGGCTATAGAAGCAGAGGATGGGAAGAGAGAAAAGTAAGAGACCTCGTCTCATTGGTATTTGTACTGAGAATAAAGGCATAAGCAATGATGTGCAGAGTTGCTTCCTTCCTACATTTGCCCCCTGCAAACTCTCTGATGTGGTTCAACATCGGCAGTTAATAGGCAATTACTTACAGTGCTCTAGCTTAGTAAGCATTTATAAATTTTAAAAAAAATCAAAATTCAGCACTGAGATGCCAATGTGTAATAGCACGTACAGCTGGCCTGTTACTTCCACTAACAGCCACATCTGGATGCAGCATTACATTCTGTAAAACGATCTCTGTGGTGAAAGATACCCGTTTAAACCTTAATCCAAAAAAATGCGTTAAAGGCACTTTCTCAGCTGAAAGTTTGTGTTTTGCTGAATTTGGCTCCAAATTATCTCAGCTTTGTGTGAAACTTGGCTAAGTGACAGCAAAGGCAAAACTGGTGATTCTTGAGGGGGGGGCAGTGGGGAGAACCCAAAGGTCTGATAGTTTTAAATTCATGGTACATGGCAGAGACTTGATTTTTCTTCAGAATCCACAAAGGCTAAGTGGGGAATCCTTTTAAACCTTTTCAGATTCTCTTTGAAGCAGGAGATTAAACTGTGCTTAAAATTGGCTTCCTGACAAATATACTTTAGAGCTTCTTGGAAACGAAATACTTGTGCTTGATCCAAAGTCTGTATGTGGATATTTTTTATTAATTTTTAAAATGATATTTAGATGGCTTGGAGTCAGGACTTCTGAGTGGACTCAGACTTATAGTACTGCCTAGTAAAGAACAGTGAAAGCCTCTGAGTGCAGAACTTTGAAAGTAGAGTGTCTGTTTCAGAAAACTTCCTTTTAGCTAGGACATCGTATAGGATAGTGAGAAGTCTGTATCCTATTAGCAGAAGACTGATGTTTTGTAAGTGGGAAGAGGGGCAGAATTGAACAAATTCTTCACCAAATTATTTGATCATGCCTATACCTCCACCCAGGATGGCTTGTGTAACTCTTGAGAAGTAGTCTGTATCAAAGTACTGGTGTTAAAACATGGTTTTATTACATTTTTGACATCAGTCTTCAGATTTTGGGGGGGGATTTTTTCTTTTCTGGTGGATCAAATCTGCAGTCACAAAGTGTCTGACCCCACACTGCTCTAAACAATCCTCTGGATGTATTTGCTGTTGAAATGACCAAAAGTAAAGTCAGCAGATGTGATGTGACCCTTAGGCAGTTCTAGCTGGTGGAGCGATGTGGTTATGTAAACAGAGAAGTCTTCAGTGCTGTACAGTATTGGTGACGACCTGAAACATCTCCATGGAACTAGCACACAAGACATGGGACAGGCAGGAGACCAGTGTATTTCTGTGCCAGGAGCTGGAGCCCTATGGACATGCTGGGATGTCTCTGGCCCTGAGAAGTGGACTCAAGCCTCTCATGACTTAGGCAAGCTTTGCGGTGCTCTGCTTCTGCTGGTTGTCTCTGCCAGGACACATTTCTGTGCTTTATTGCATTTCGTAGAGTTCAACAAGTGTTGGTGAAACCAGTCCTCTGGCGGTTTGTAGTTCCAACTTCTTCTTGAAACAGGTCTCTTACAGGCACTAGACATAGTCGGCACTAGACATAGTCAGCTGTGGCTGGACTCCTGGTGGAATGTTTTTCCCAGTATCTAGCTTCAGTTTCCTAATTTGTGGCTCTTGTACCCTTGTATGGCTCTACCATAAGGAACTTGGCTCTGTTATCATTGCAATCATTTGAAGGGAAGTTACAGATATTTTTTTAGATCATCCCTCAGCCACCTCTTTACGAGGCCCAACAGCAAACTTGCCTCAGCCTGCTTTCATGAGGCAGCAGAAGCCCGTCTTGGTTGCCATCTGTTGTTTGACCTGATGAGAACAAACACCACCATTGCCAAAGGCCTTCTCACCGAACAGTGGCAGTGCCTCTGACTTATCACCTTCTTTGGCTAAACCTTAGCCTGTTGTAAATTGCGATATTCTGGTATTTTTTTCCTCATGCACGCTACATCAAGCTATTCTCCTTGCCTATAATTTTAAAAGACAATGTTTTCATTGCTGTTAAGCCCTACTTTTAAACCCGCCTAAAATGCAAAGTCTAGTTTGTTGATTAATTTCTAGATGATTTGAGAGCATAGATTTTTGTGACACTTAAGTTTAGAACACAGCCTGAGTTATGAGCAGAGTGTTTGTGGTATTTTTCTGGAATACTGTTGGGTTTTGCCAGTTGCTAGTAATGGGTAGTTGCTTGTGTCCTCAGAGAAAAGTGCATGTACAGATCTTCACTGTGAGCTGGTGCTGCCATTAATAGTTCATAAGAGAAAACCAGGCCAAAGCCTATCTAATTTTTTACAGGATTTCTAGTTCTTAATCTCTTCTTCATAGACCTGTTAGGTGATTACTTGTGTGGCACGCAAGCCATGCAGTGTGCTTTGTTTGTTCCCCCACTTGCCATCAGATGGATCAAATTCCTGTTTTGGGTTTCTTGCTCTGTGGCAGATCTCTAGATCTCAGCACTTGGAGGTTTAATTTTTATTGCTGGATCTCCTCATCCCATTTCAGCAGCAGGTAGGGACCATCTTTATTAAGGCCTGTATATTTTGGTCTTAGTGTAAATAGGTCAGGTGTGTGTTCTTTTATTTCCACATGTTTCTGCTTCCTCTAGAAGGCATAAGGAACTCAGTTCCTTATTAGAAGAGATCTGTCTTGCTTTAATAAACAAGTTTTTCTGTCTCTCCTTGTCAGCTAGCTGTCATATGCGAGCAGTTCTGTTACCAGAGGCATACTTGGAGTGTTTTCCCAAGAGTAAATTCAGGTGCCATTAGTCAAAAGTTTGAAGTGGCTTCATCATTGATGCTGATTTAAATTAATTCATGAAAGAGGCAGTATTTCATGTGGCAAACATATTCAACGGAAGCTTTGAAAAAACATTTGGACCAGGTATTTTACAAGTGCAAACATGAGCAACGTTGGTTAGAAAATTAATATATATTTTTGCAAATGTAATTTGGTGACATGTGACACTATAAATGCAACTGACCTCTGTAAAGAATGGGACTAGGAACCGCCTAAATTTCTATCCAAACTGAAACATTCCAAGAAAGTAATAAAAGAACCCAAGGTGATTAATACAATACATGAAAAGTTAACTGTTTATGTCCTGTGGGCGAGTTGTCTCACTTTAACCATTCAGTGCAGTTTTCAGAGAGCTTTTAATTAATTTTAATGGCATTCAGAATATTTATATCCAGAAAACTATTAGCTTTTGAATTAAGGGATTTGTTGATATTTGGGTGCTGCATTCATGTTATGCTCAAGAATAGTCATTGGTTTTTTTCTGATTTCCTACATAAACCCTGCCTCCCTTCCTTCTTCAAGTAATAAGGTGTATTGGGTTGGCTCAGCCGGATTTT
>NW_009725196.1:0-6617 GCF_000703405.1 Apaloderma vittatum
TCCTTCTTTCCTTCTTTCCTTCTTTCCTTCTCTCCACTTCTCTCCTTCTCTCCTCCTTTCCTTCTTTCCTTCTCTCCACTTCTCTTCTTCTCTCCTCCTTTCCTTACCTCTTTCTATCCTTCCATCACTCTCGTCTTCCTCTCTTTTTCTTTTCCTTCTTTTCCTCTTCCCACCTCATTTTTCGTTTCTTCCTCATTCATTCATTTTGGGGTTGTCGCATTCCTTCCAGGTCAAACCCCGTGGAGGGCAAGCTTATCTTCTGCAACGGGGTGGTCCTGCACCGGTTGCAGTGCGTCCGCGGCTTTGGGGAGTGGATCGATTCCATTGTTGAATTTTCCTCCAACTTGCAAAACATGAACATCGATATCTCTGCCTTTTCTTGCATCGCTGCCCTGGCTATGGTGACAGGTCAGTGTGCCCCCCATTGTCCTTTTCCTTCCGGCTCTCCCTTCTCTCTGTGCCAGACCTGTAACCCCTTGCACCCTTCTCTTTTGCAGAGAGGCATGGGCTTAAAGAACCCAAGAGGGTGGAAGAACTTCAAAACAAGATTGTAAATTGTCTCAAAGACCATGTGACTTTTAATAACGGGGGGCTGAATCGCCCAAACTACTTGTCCAAACTCTTGGGGAAGCTCCCCGAACTCCGCACGCTTTGCACGCAGGGGCTGCAACGCATTTTCTACCTGAAACTGGAGGATTTGGTGCCGCCGCCAGCAATAATCGACAAACTTTTTCTGGACACTTTACCTTTTTAAGACTCTTCCCATGCACTTCCACTGACCCGAAGAGAAACTGCACCTGTCTGAGGGTGGAATTCGGCTGGGCCCAAAGCAGCACCTGTGGGTGCCAGCTCCCCCACCCAAACCAGTGTCCTGCAGGCAGAACGTGAATGGGCATTTTGGCTCTGGGGCATCCTGGATGCAGATCATGGACTACACAAACACCATGGTATAAACTTTTTATTATCAGCTTATAAATGAATTTATTATTAAGGACTCCTGATTAAAAAAGGCAAAAGTATCCGGCAACGTCGGGTGCGCGGCTAAGTCTCACGCAGTGACAAACAAAAGCATTGAGGTGACCCACAAGTCTCACCCTCCTAAAGACTAGAAGTTTTCTGCTGTAAAGGAAAGCTGTAATATATATGAAACCTAAATGTTGCGTGAGTGGCATGTCATTACAGAAGGCAAAGGCTTGTAAATTTATCAGACGCAGTTTGGCTTTTTAAAAAATTATTCTGTGCCTATTTATGAAGAAAATACAGAAAAAAAAATGATTCTAAAAGTAAATTTAAAAAGAAAGGTAAACGTGTTTGCAAAAAAAAAAGGAAAAAAAAGAAAAAGAAAAAAAAAAAGAAAGGAGAATAAAGAGGAAGACAAATAAATGTCTCGGTACCAGGAAAGCATGACGATTCTAGGGTGACAATGTTATAGGCACTTGCTATTGCAGTAATGTCTATATTCTATAAATAGTATTTCAGACACTATGTAGTCTGTTAGCTTTTATAAAGACTGGTAGTTATCTAAGCTTCAAACATTTTCTCAATTGTAAAATAGGTGGGCACAAGTATTACAGAACCCGAAATCCTCCCCAAAGGGACACATAGTGTTTGTAAACACCGTCCGACATTCCTTGTTTGTAAGTGTTGTATGTACTGTTGATGTTGATTAAAAAAAGAAGTTTATATCTTGATTATTTTGTTGTCTAAAGCTAAACAAATCTTGCATGCAGCAGCTTTTGACTGTTTCCAGAGTGCTTATACTATACATAACTCCCTGGAAATTACTGAGCACTTTGAATTTTTGGTTTGTTTTGTTCCATTTTTTTTAATGTCCAAAATTGTCGGTTAATATATTATTTTATGTTTGAGTAATATTTTTAATATTGCCATATTCTGTAGTATTTTTCTTTGTATATTCCCAGTATGGCACATGATACGAGTCACTGCCTGTTTTTTTTTTCTATGGTGTACGACAGTTAGAAACGCTGATTTATTTTTTTCTTCCCCCTTCCCTCCCTATAACTCTTTCTTTGAGAAAGACAATTTTAATGTTTACAACAATAAAACATGTAAACGAATGGCATCTCGTCTTCTTTCTGTCCAAGCGAGAAGCATCACCACCGGCATCCTTTGCCTATAGAGGACAATAGGACAATATATGTAGTAATAAAACCGCGTGGATGGGGCAATTCCCCGTCACTGACGGGAGCGGCAGGACTCGCCGGCTCCGCGGGAGGAAGAGGAGGAAAACCTGAGGCTGAAAGGTTGGTCCTTTCCCAGTTTTTCCCCCGTGGCGGGGCTCTGCAGCATCCCGACCTCTCTCCATCCATCCATCCCTCCCTGCTCCCGCGAAAGCCTTTGCTTGGGCAGGGGAGGGGGCTAAATCCTAAACCTTGTCCCGCGGCTCCAGAGATCGTGTTTGCTTATTTAAATTTTTTTTTATGTGTGGCTTTTTGTTTGTTTTTTCTTTAAATTTTCTCCTTTGAATCCGGTTTTGCCGGCTCCCGCTGGCAAAAGAGGAGGGGCTCGGCCGGACGGAGATGGAGGAAACGAAACTCCGGGGGTTTAGAAAACTTCACCCTCTTGTGTCAGAGAGGAAAAAATTAAATTCCCGGGGATGGGATGCCTGCAACGAGCCCGGGGATGCTCGCCCGGTGGCGGTCTCATCCCCGGGCTCGTTGCGGTCAATTAACAGAGCCAAGAGTTAGACGGTGCTTAAGTGATGCTGAGCGAGATCCAGAGCTGGGGATCGCCCCAGGCACCGGCCTGAAGTCGTTGTGACTTTAACCCTTCCGTGAAACCTCCACCCGTCCTCGCTTTTTTTTCTCTCCCGAAGATACTCCCAAAAAACCCGCCTTTTCCCTTCGCGTCCTGCCGGGATAACTTTTGCTAACGCGCTTAATCCTCTACGCCTGGAGGGGCTGGGGGGGAAAGCATAAGTTTTCCGCCCGAGGCAGCCGTGTCACTCTTGGTTGGGCTTTTTCTCCGGGTTTTTGCAGATTTCCAGGCTTTTCTCTCCCCTCCGGCAGCGGTACCGAGGCGAGGGGTCGGGCTAGGGGGTTTCGGGGTTGGCGGCAGGTAACGTTTCCAGGTGTTCAGGGGCTTTCTCATCTTAAAAGGATTTGCCCTGAGCAAGCAGGGCAAAATCCTTCTCGAGAAAGCAGTCTGCAGGCTTCCTCCCCTCTGCAGACCCAGAGGAAAGAATGAAGGAAAGAAATACATAAAGAAGCAAGCGCGGCGTAGGGGCATTTAGGAAAATGTTTGGAGCAGAAGCTCAGCGCAGAATATGGAGCTGAAGGAAGAGGTTTTTTAAACGGTGGTGTCGATGGGAGGATTTATTAAAAGGTTTTTCCTTCTGCAGGCTCACAATGTTTCAGATTAGTAACTGTCTTAATTATTTTCGCTCTGTGCTGATTATGGAATTTGTTACTGCTTTTTCTGCTTGGTTGGTGCAGGAAGGCAGAGAAAACCCGTCCTGTTTTGTTCCCGCAGGATTTCAATTTTTTTTTTCTTTTTGTAGTTCGTTATCAGGCCGCTGGGCTGATGTGAACCTAACTTTTTTGCTCCTACAATCGCACAGTCTTCTACAGAATTACTCCTTCGATGCACTGGTGCATAAGAATGGAGCTTATCTACCGAATTTATCTAAAAAAGTCACATTTCTCTTTCCAGCGAAGCCCACATGATTACGATGTGGGCTGTCTCATTGTTCCTTTCCAGAGCAGGACACCTTCCTCTTCCTCACATGGAAGGATGAGAAGATTTGCACCAAGACATATTTTTCCAAAACGTGCTAGGGTGTACAAACTTGACAAACAAATGGGGTGAATTCAGGTCAGGTGTTTGCCTATACAGCGCATCGTAGTCAACTTGTGACATTTAATTTACGCTTCATTTGTCTGAGGGCCTGCATAACGTAATGTTACGCCTCGCATGTGCTGTGCTTCGAGTTCCATAAAACTGTGCCTGTCTGCAGTAATTCTGATATAATTCACAACTGGTGACTTAGGGACAAGAAAGTGTCGCGCCGTGTTCTGGAGCCGCCTTTCCCGAACGTGGGGCTGGAGAAGATGAATTACTGCAGGCACAAGACTCATGTAGGAGCTTTATTAGTTTTGGAATGCAATCAGCAACACTTGCTTTCTTAGTCCTTTACCTAATTATCCTCATTGCATATGTCACATACATAGAGAGCAGCCAGGAGGAATTTATGTCTAGGGTAGTCAAAGCTAGAAAATGCGTGTTTTATGTGATTTTACCCTCCTGACTTTTCTGTAGCGGCAGAAATGCCCGTACCGGCTGCATACATAAAAGCACTTTGGATGCACCTGTAGCTGATTTTTTATGTATAAGTAAACTCGGTGCTGCATAATCTGCACTTGCTGAAGCGTTAGCCCTAAGTAACCTTTACAGCTGGTTGTGGTGCAGAGGGAGATGTTGGTATTCATGACTGTTTTGACATATTTGACATTTTCTATATGGTGTGCTCTTTCTCTGTTTTTTTTTTTATTATTTTTTTTCTTCCCCTGATTTCCTCATGTCTTTGCTCCCCTATTTTAGCAGTAAATAGTAGCCTTCGCCAGGCTGTTGTGGTGTGTGTCGATGTGGAGGCAGAAGGGTGGATCTGCAAAGAATCTTAAGCTTTGTGGTATTTTTTTTTCTTTTGAATTTATTTTATTTCAAAGTATACATCTAGGTAAATAATGGGATTACTGCATTTTAGTATGGTGCAGCTATGACCAGAAGAGCTCATTTTGACGGAACAGGTGATCTGCATTCTCTTTCAAAAGCAGCATGTTTGGCATACAGATTTGTAAGAATCTGAAGGCAAGGGATTTCTGTGTAACTAGGACTTAATGTAGCTGCAACAGAAACGTATCGAGTTTATTACAGTACTAGCAAGGCAGCCCTTCTTAATTCAACAAGGCGATTTGCGGTTGCTTGAGTTTCCAATACAGTGTTTTCTGCAAGATGGAGAGCGTGCCAGGCCACTGCATGACTGATGATCAAGCTAATTTTGGATAAACGCAAACAAGAAAATTAATTGAGTAGGTTTCGTGCCTCTTCAGATAATTTTTGATTTTTATCCACACCTACATACTGTATTCTGCACGAAACCAAGCTTTGTTAGTAAATTTGAGACCCTCACTGAGCTGAGACAACTTCTGTAGGGCCAGTCGGGTATTTTGATCGTTTGACGTTTTTCCCCTCGGCTCCCTCTTTTATGACTGAGGACACAGGAAGAGTTTTAAAACAGACAAATGTTTCTATTTAGGAGAAATGATCCTTGAACAAGGTTTGTGTGCAGACTTGTGTAACCTCCCCGGGTGGGACGGGAGCCGCGTTCCTCCGGCTCCCAGCTGTGATGGTGATTAGGGCTGGTTTTGGTTGGCGTGGCTGTGCTGAGTTAATGCTCTAAATTGCAGCACTTCAGGTTCGACGATGGAGGTAACGGCTTTAATAGGACAAATCTGCTCTACAGCACCGGCAAAGGATGCTTGGTGAACGCCTTACGAAAGGCACAGGGGATCACATGTAGTTAATAAATACTAAGTAACTTTACTTAGGTGATTTTTCTTGACTAACGTGGTTTTCTACAAAGAAACATCAATCCAAAATTTTAATTATTCTATCATTTCAGCGTTCTGTGCAAATTGCTACAATGAGCCGGTCAGAAAATAAAACCTTGCTGCAATCCTGCTGTAAAACAAATGGCAAAAAGCCTTTTCTGCGTGTGTTCCCGATCTCCCATTAAACTTGTAATAGATGGTGGGGATTTGTAATCATTAAATCCTGGGAGAGTGCCTGGGTGTGATTATGGCTGGTGCTGGGGCGCGTTTCGTCCTGGGCTGGGGGGTCCCGGCGCAGAAAAGGCTAGGGCTGCACCAGTGGCACGTCTCTCCCAAACGGTTAAGGTGGGTACCTTGGAATGAGAGACCCTCCAGCTTCTTCATGAAGAGATAAAGCGAAGCGACAAGCTCTGGAGCAGAACTTAAAAGGCCAACACCGAGGGGCTCTGCTGCGGGAGGAGCGAGCAGATGCCGTCACCCCCTGGGAGACGTTCCAGCTCCGGGCAGGGAACGTCACTGAGAGCCGGGGATGGGCTCGGGTCATGGCGTGGGGAGTGGAACCGCTGAAATACGCTGGGTCTGCCTCTCCCGTCACGAGCAGCATCTCGATTCCTGCTCGGCCGTCACTCAGTCCGGGCTCCGGAGGCAAGGAGGGCACGAGGGCTGCGAGGCCCGTGGGGCTCCAGTGGCCCCTGCTCCCAGGTCACGGTGGCTGCGGGGAAGCCGTGAGCGTTTTGAAGGGCGAGGTGTGACCGGCGGGTCCCTGAGGGCCACGTGCCCCGGGAGCTTCACCAGAAGATTCTGAGGGTGGTCCGATACCCGTGACACGCGGGGATGACTCTTCTTCAGCACTGATGTCGCTAACTCCATAAGATTACTTTCTAAATGTTATTCTCTTCCAGGCTTGTCCCCGAGTTTGTGCAGGTTGACATTTTTTTGTCCCAGATATTTCTTCCTGTTTTTATCTGCTCTTGCTCCCTGTCAGCCACCACGACAGCTCCTTACCTCTGGGTGGGAGGGCAGGTGAGTGGCAATGGCAGGGGTGCT
>NW_009725196.1:6648-9953 GCF_000703405.1 Apaloderma vittatum
CCAGGCTGCGGAGGGTGGTGCTCTCTGCCCCGTGCCCCCTCCCCGGAGTGGGGTCAGCCTGGCTGGGAGGTGCTCGGCTTAGGGGGGCTGCAATGGGATGGGGCTGCAGTGAAACAAGCTGCCTCTGTGGTGCCAGCCTGCACAAGGCTCTCCCCTGGCATCAGGGCGTCGCTTTGCAAAGCACAGCTTAGCCAATATATTCACAAACACAGATTTTTTTATTAATTTTTTTTTTAAAATTTTTGCTTTCTTATTCTCTCGCTCTCCAGTTCTAGAAGTTCCTCATGTAAGCAGCCATACCACTGTTAAGCTGTTGGGTGATCTCATTTCGGAGTCATTTCAGTGGTTTAGGATCCTTGGGTTTGACAATTTTACTTTCCTGCTAGGAGAAATCACACACACAGAAGCGTAGAAGCGGAGATCAGCTGGATCCACAGGAACAGAACTCACTGCTCGTGCAGACAGCACTTTTGGAGCGATTTGGTCACTGAAGTCACTTAGGGAAGGTTCAGGATGATCACACTTTCAAAACACAGCTTTTCCCAACAGCTGCCAGTAAGCATCTTGAGAAGTTAGGTGACTAGATGCTATATTATGTGATTTTTTTTCTTTTTTGTTTTTGCTATACAGTTGGGTTTTTCCCTGGATGATGTGTCCAGATAACATGGATATGATTCTTGAGTAATGACTGTCAGTATCTGGCTGTGATTTTTTGCTTTACAACAGGAGTCTGATTTTACAAACCCTGGGCACGTGGGTGTAGTGGCGCTAATAACCTGCTGAAACTAAGGGCCTATTAGCATAGCATCACACCATTCTGTATATATGTATGTGTATATACAGCCACACACACATATACCTATGTATATATGTAAAATGTAAATAGTAGAGGGTCCCAAACAATAAACCCTCAAATAATGTATTTATGATACTTATACCAAGAATAAACTACCCTGTAACTGCAAGCATAAACCAAGACAATAAAAGACAGTTGTGCCTATTACAAATTAATTTCAAGTCATATACCGACTTGTCTTTTCTCCTGGCAAACCTCTACAAAAATGAACCTTTGTGCTAATTCCTGAAGATGGAGCTTATGGAACTTGAAGAACTGTACAATCTTTTACTTCATTTCCTAACAGAAACAAATAAATGTTGTATTCACGTTACTTCTGTAGTCGTTTGTAAGCGAGCAATAGGGCTGTGAGTGAGAAATGTGTATTTCCTGCACTGCTTTTGTTTTAGAGTTTTATTTCTAGCAGATTTTCTATAGAAATATGAAATAGTGGCATAAAGTCGTGTGGAAGAAGTTACTGGTACTAGCAAAAACAGCGAGACGGTTAGCTAAAATTGGCTATGGACATCTGCCATCCATGCCTTTGTTAAAATTTTAGGGAAGAAAGTTGTATGTTTGGTTAAACTAGGGGCTGAACAGAAACCATTAGTTTTGTAATCCCAGGAATACCTGTGCCGTGGAAACTTCGAGCAGGCTTATCTTCTGTCGTGATCAGAGGAGGTACAAGCCCTGAGAACATTTACAGATGTTTCTGCACCCAAGTGCAATTTCAGAAAGCGATCCGGTGTTGTTTTCAGTCGTACACCCACAATTCCTTTGTAAGTTAAGCAAATATTTAATTGGGATTAACACTGTGGTGTTCTTTGTTCAGACCAACACGAGCACAGAGCGGGAGTGGGCAGCTCCTTTAATGCGGGAGAAATGGTGCCATCCAAGCCCCTGCTGTGGGCTGAGTTGCAGAGGACAGAGAGAGAGCAGCACCTCTGAACTTTTAACGTAATGTCTCGCAAAATCCCAGGGACCTGGAGCAGAGCACCAGGGGGTACTGGTGCCGGGTGAGGCTTCCAGGAGGGCTGGGACAGCCACGGTTCACAATATGGAAGACAAACAGCAACAGCAAGCACGTCATATTTTCAGATTTTTTTTTTTTTTGAGATTGCTTATATATATATGGCCCTACAGAAATTGGTGAGTGCAACCAGCTCTGACTCCCTGAGACAAGCTGGGTCTCGGCATTAGGGCCAGGCTCATGATGACTTTATTTCCCAGATCAACTCTAAATTTGCTGTCTAGTGCAGAAATCACACAGCCCACAGATGCCAATGCGAAGGAAGAAACTGTAAAGCAAAGATGTTAAGTCTTTGGAAGCTGGGAGGAGCTGTGCCAAGGTTTAATGAGCTCATCATGGGACAAAACTAAGGTAGGGAACATGCTCGAAGGTGAGAAGGTGCGATGGAACAGCCCAGCCTCTCCGAATGCAGAGTCCAGCAGAAAGCGATGCCGAGCAGTCTGTTTAAACCTGGTGGTTTTATTTGTGAGAGTTGATATTAACATTTCTGTTGAACTGCCATTGCTCCGGCTAGCACAGGGTTGTTTCCTGCTCTGCTTGTGGCTCTTTGCTGAAGCCAGGGGCTGTGAGGTGCAGCAGGGGATGGAGGTGAGCATGTCAGAACCCTAAACTGGTAAAAGTTCCCTGTTTAACCTGAGCAGGTTTTGCCTGTGTGCTTTTTTCTCGTGGATTTCATCTGATCAACAGGGTCTTTGCATGGGTATTTCTCAGGATCCGATTTTGATGAGAGAAATAATTCAGGTGTGGCCACCATTAGCTCGTGGAGGATATTCACTGCCAATGTGTAAACCCGTTGGAAAACTGATTTCTAAATGAAAGTGTTAATATAGCTCTAAGCGCGTTGTTGCACAAATGTGTAATTTTACTCGCTGCCATTTGAAAAGACCTGTTTTCAAATCCTGCTCGAGTCACAAACAGAAGTGAGCTTGAGAGTCCTCCTAATCCCTGCTGGATATCCCTCTGCTCCATAAATAATAATAAAACTTCTGCCACATGGTTTGGCACAGTGAGGCACAATTGGCAGCTTCCCTGTGGCAGCGGGCTGGGAGCCGGGCGAGCAGATGTGTTGCAAGTCTGCTCCGTGGTGCAGCGGCACAGCTGCGTGAGGAGGCTTCCACAGCAAATGGACACGTGGGCTTGACTCCAGTTTGCGGTTCCTGCAGCCTGGAAGTGGTAGAATCCGTGAAGGTAAGGTATTAACCAGCACTTTTGCTCCATGGTGTTTGCAAATAGCGGCGTAAGCAGACGATATGGTGGAACTGTCGTTAATGAATGCGTTTTGCATGAGCACCTGTGCTAGAAGGTGGTGGGGAAAGGAAAAAAAAAGGAGCAGTTGTTCACGTAAAAAGTACTTATTAATTAAGCTTGAGAAATTTTACTGGAGATGGAAAGCTGTGATTTTTGTCAGAAAATGCTACAGGCTTGGGGAAGGGTGGCTGG
>NW_009725197.1:0-219 GCF_000703405.1 Apaloderma vittatum
AATGATAATAATGATTCTAATATAGTACAAGTAAATTTTCTCATGATACAAAGTTGGGAGACATGATTAATACACAGTCAGATTTGAATATCACAGGGGAATAATGAAATCACAGAATCAGAGAATATAAGGTGTTGGAAGGGACTTCGAAAGATCATCTAGTCCAACCCCTCTGCCAGAGCAGGATCACCTACAGTAGGTCACACAGGAACGTGTCCA
>NW_009725197.1:521-1457 GCF_000703405.1 Apaloderma vittatum
CACTGGCCTCTCTCAAGCAGTTCCCTGTCTCTCTTGAGCTGAGGGTCCAAGAACTGGACACAATATTCCAGATGTAGCCTCATCAGGGCAGAGTAGAGGGGCAGGAGGGCCTCTCTCAACCTACTAGCTACTCCACTTCTAATATACCCCAGGATGCCATTGGCCCTCTCGGCCACAAGGGCACATCGCTGGCTCATGGTCATCTTGCTGTCCACCAGAACCCCCAGGTCCCTTTCTCCTACGCTGCTCTCCAGCAGGTCAGTCCCCAACCTATACTGGCACATGGGGTTATTCTTTCCCAGGTGCAAATCTCTACACTTGCCCTTGTTGAATTTCATAAGATCTCTCCCCACTCCCCAGCCCTCTAGCCTGTCTGGGTCTCTCTGAATGGCAGCACAGCCTTCTGCTGTGTCAAGCACTCCTCCCAGTTTTTTGTCATCAGCAAACTGGCTGACATTGCTCTCTAACCCGTCGTCCAGGTCGTTGATGAATATATTGAAAAGCACTGGCCTCAGCACTGACCCCTGAGGGACCCCACTAGACACAGGCCTCCAACTAGACTCTGCCCCATTGACCACAACTCTCTGGCTTCTTTCCTTCAACCAGTTCACAACCCACTTCACTACTTTGTCAACCAGACCACACTTCCTCAGTTTAACTATGAGAATGCTGTGTGAGACAGTGTCAAATTCTTTACTGAAATGATCTTGCACGATAAAATGGTATGAAATTTAGTGGGGTCATGCACATAAGGACTTGTAGATTGACTTTCTACTGGATTATCAGTAGAATATTACTTCAAGAACTATGACTGTACAATGCCAAATTAGTACAAAAATGGAAAATGTGGAGAGAAAGTCTAGAAAATGCCATGCAAAGTACTCCTAGTATGAAAGTCTTAAAGTTGTTACAGGAGAGGAGAGGAGAGGGGAGGGG
>NW_009725198.1:0-285 GCF_000703405.1 Apaloderma vittatum
CCTCAAGGTGTGAAGAGTCTTTTCTACTGCTGCTGGGCTGGGAAATGGGTGATTTGGGCCAAGATGGGAGCATATCGGGTGGGGCTCAGAGCGAGGGTGATGCTCCTGCGGCATGAGGTCCGTGCTGGGGGCTTTGCTCTGGGTGCGGGTCTATCCTGGTGGTGTTTCATGTTGGTCACAGAGTCACAGAATCACAGAATGTTCGGGGTTGGAAGGGACCTCTGAAGATCATCTAGTCCAACCTTCATCCCAGCATACCTAACCACTACACCACAGCCTCAAGTG
>NW_009725198.1:706-1250 GCF_000703405.1 Apaloderma vittatum
CCGGAGGTTGAGAGCCCCCCCCGCGGCCCCCCCCGCCCCCCTGCCGTGACCCCAGGGAGGTGGTGGTGATGGAGGGGCTCAGCGGAGCCCCCAGGTTCCTGGCCTACCCGCGTGCCTTCACAGTGCAAAGCGGCACCGACGCGGTCCTGAGCTGTCGGATCACGGGCAACCCCCAGCCAAGCATCCTCTGGGAGAAGGACAAGACCCCGATCAAGCCTTCAGGACGCTTCCATGTGGAGGCCAAGGGGGACTTGTACAGCCTGCTGGTGTCCCATGCCACTCCCCAGGACAGCGGGGTCTATGTCTGCAAAGCCAAGAACAGTGTTGGTGAGACCTATGCTGCTGCCACGCTCAAGGTGGAGGCAGGCGAGCCCCGAGAGGAAGAGGGATGCCCAAGCAGCAAGGCACCTGCCTTCCTCGTTGCCCCCTCATCCATTCGCGTGTGCCAGGGGGAGGACGTGATATTCACCTGCAGGGTGTCCGGGCGGCCTTGTCTGGTACTGGAGTGGGAGTAGGATGGGCACAAACTTTCCGACCTCTTTGA
>NW_009725198.1:1429-2548 GCF_000703405.1 Apaloderma vittatum
GCCACTGGTGAAGCAGCAGCAGCGACGGCGACGGCACGTAGCGGGACAGCGTGCGGGACTGGGGACCCGGTTGCCCAACAGCGCAGTGACGGCCAAGGTGCCAGGGGCTAAGGCATTCGCCGTGAGCGCGGGGAAGCACGCCAAATTTCGCTGCTATGTTACCGGCAAGCCCAAGCCAGAGATCGTCTGGCAGAAGGATGGCAAGCCCCTTGCCCCTGGCCGTAGGCACCTCGTGTATGAGGACCGAGAGGGCTACTTCATCCTCAAGGTGCTGTACTGCAAACCCCAGGACCAGGGGCTGTATGTCTGCACCGCATCCAACACCGCCGGGCAGACCCTCAGCGCGGTGAAAGGTAGGAGCGTTACCAAGCACTGCTGGGGCTACACTGAGGGGGTCCAGGGATTTTTGTCTGGCAGGGAAACGTCTGTGTGTGAGCCCAGCATCCCTCCTGCCCTTTGCAGCCAGGGTTACCCCAGGGTCTCCTGGACAGAGCTGCAGGCTGGGAGGAGGGAATGCTCCCTGGGGGAGCCCACTCTGTGCCCCTCTCATCTTGCAAACAGAGAGGTGGAATCTCTGCAGCAGGGCTGCGGGTGTACAGCCACGAGCAAGGAGGGGGGCCAATGCCTTGGTGACAAATTCCCCTGGAAGTGCCAAGTAGTTTTGGCAGGCAGCCTGCAAGGGCACGGCTCCAAGTGCCTGTGCTGTCCCCTAGAGCTGCCCTGCCAGCTGGGGACAGCCTGCAGCCGGGCTGACCCAAAAACGCCTGAATGATCCTGTGTCCCCCAAAATTCCCTGCTGAGGTGCTGGGGGCATCGCTGGGTCTCCCCAGCTTGTGCCGTGGTTCCCCCGGCTCTGGGGGTTGTGCTTTCTAGTGTGGTTTCCATCCCACACAGGCCAAAGATGAGAGGGGCAGAGAAAGGCCAAGGGCTTGGTGCTCTTTCCAGGCCGGGAACGCCCCAGGCAAAGGGTTGCTGGTGGGTGCCGTGCCCCACGCGCCCTCAGCGCCCATCTCTCCTGGCGGCAGAGCACTGGCTGCGTTTCCAGGTGCAGCTGGCGGACGTGGAGGTGGCGGAGCGGGAGGACGCCGTGCTGGAGTGCCAGGTGCCGCTGGAGACCAT
>NW_009725198.1:2570-3168 GCF_000703405.1 Apaloderma vittatum
GGGGAGCTCCACCCCAGCCACAAGTATGTGATGGAGGAGCGAGGAGTGGTGCGGCGCCTGACCATCCGCGATGCCCGCACTGATGACGACGGCATCTACCTCTGCCAGATGAAGGACAAGGGGCGCAGCATCGCTGAGGTCTCCGTACGAGGTGGGGGGGTCAGGTCTCCGGCGGTACAGCTTTGCCTTCCTACCCGCTTCCTCGCTAGGCTCCCCACTGCATCTGCCTTCCCACAGTTTGGCCTCTTGGACCTTCTGCTGCCCCCCCTCAACCTCCAGCCCGCCCTTGCTCTCCAGCAGCTCTCATGAATCTCGTCCTGTAGGGGTGATCACGAAGCGGCTGCCGCGGGATGTGATGGAAGGGGAGAATGCTGTTTTCTGCGTGGAGACACAGGAGGCAGCAGAGGGGGTCTGCTGGAGCCGGGACGAGCTGCAGCTGCGGGAGTCCCCCCGCACCGTGCTGAAGAGTTTTGGCAGAACACACCTCCTGGTGCTGGTGCACGTCACACGCCAGGATGCAGGAATCATCTCCTTCACTGTCGGCGAGTCACAGACATCCTCCCAGCTCCGGGTCAAGTGTAAGCACCAGGCTCAGAGG
>NW_009725199.1:0-1265 GCF_000703405.1 Apaloderma vittatum
AACACCCTCAGTGGGGAGGATTTTGGGGGACAGAAGTGCATGGCGCTTTCGTCCAAAGATATAATATTCTTGCTCCATTGCCCTCAGCCAGCTGCACGGCCTCACACCATGCTACCCCCCACCTCCCCCCGCCTCCCCCTGCCCTGGGGACTCCTTCTGGTCACACCTGCAGGGAGAGGTGGAGGTCTTTGGAGCCAGAAATTGGGCAGCTTTTAGGGGAGCCTTTGGTTCTTGGTCTCTGCTGGGGATGGTGAGTGGGGACTTTGCCAGGCAGGTGGAGGAGTGCAGGGCTCTTGGTTGGTTTTGGCCCTGGTGCTTAGGAAATAGTGCTTTTTCCCCAGGCAAAGGGTCTCTGGCCCCAGGAGGCCATGTCTGGCTGCAGGTGGATGCATGCCAGCGGGTCCTGGGAGGGGAGAGCAGCAGGTGCTCACCCCCATGTGAGGTGTCTGTGGGGTGCAGGTCACCCCATGGGTTTAGTCCTGGCTGCTGGGGGGCTCCTAGCTGGGTAGGTCCCTGATCCCAAAAGCCATTCCTCCTCCTCCTCCTGCCCATCTCCCAGCACCCGTTTTCCCCGGCCAGGTGGCCCATGGCTTATATAACGTGCTCAAACCCCGGAATAGCTCCTCCCGTTACACAACCGCCCAGCCAGCCACGCCGGAGAGGGGGTGGGGGGGGAATCCCCGGCTGGATGCTCCCCCCTGTGCGGTAGGTCCCTGATCCCAAAAGCCATTCCTCCTCCTCCTCCTGCCCATCTCCCAGCACCCGTTTTCCCCGGCCAGGTGGCCCATGGCTTATATAACGTGCTCAAACCCCGGAATAGCTCCTCCCGTTACACAACCGCCCAGCCAGCCACGCCGGAGAGGGGGTGGGGGGGGAATCCCCGGCTGGATGCTCCCCCCTGTGCTGCCCATGACCCCCCTTATACCTGCAGTGCCTGGCCCTGAGGCTCATTCCCCACGATCGTGTCCTCATCGGGAAGGTGACCCCATTGTGACAGTCATCCCCCCTCCCTGCTCCTCCATGTGCTCGATAATTGCTTTAATTATTCTTCTCCCCCTCCTCAGAAGTGGTGATGGGCTATGGGGCAGCCCGTCCCTCTCCTTGCCCAGCAAAACAAATGGCCCTAAGGCTGCAAAACCTGGGGGCACTGCCTGTTCCCCCCCTCTCTATCCTCGCACCCCCTGGTTGGGGAAGGTCTGGCAAGGCAGTGAGCGCTGAAGCCCTCCCTGCTGGGGCTCTGGGTCCCTTGGCCCCCAGCCAGTGGA
>NW_009725199.1:1410-2443 GCF_000703405.1 Apaloderma vittatum
TTGCCCTCGTCCTTGGCTGAGGAACGGCATTGCTGCGGGCGTCCTGGGCTTCCCTGGGGCTGCTCCCCATCATGGTGTGACCCCCTTTCCGTCAGCTCTTCTCCGTCTGGAGCTGGGAACAGGGCTCACTCAGCCTTTCCCAGCAGGCTGAGGGGTTCAAGCCGAGGTGGAGGCTTCAGCTGTGACGTTTTGGGGACAAGGAGCAAACGCCGGCTCCTCACTCTCCACTTGGCCCTTTTCCTCAGAGCATCTCCCAGGGGAGCTGATGGATCTCTGCTGCCCAGACCGTGTGTGCTGTCCCTCCGGTGGGGGAAGACTGGTCCCCACTCCCGGCTCCCCCATCCCTACATCCCCAAGCTGGGAAGGAGCCCGGTTGCTTAGCAACTGTTTAGCTTCCTCACCAGCCTCCTCATCTATTTAATATATATATATATGTGCACAGACGTAGGTATGCACAAGCAGCAGTAAGCCATCGCCCAGCTCGTGACCCCCTCCCCGCTAGCATCCGTATTTTCTTTATTAATTGCTTTAAAGTCTGCGAGGCATCACATTTTGGTGAGGCAGCTAGAGGAAAGGATACTCTAGGCTCAGGGAAATTGAGATGGAGGGACTGGGACAGGGGAAACCAACCCCTTCTTGCTGCCCCTTCCCATGGGCAAGATCCCAGCCAGCTTGGGGCTGGGAAACAGCACTAACGGGTCCCAGACTGGTTACAAAATTGGCTTTAAAATGCAAATTTTGCCTTTTTTTTTCTTTTTCTCCCCTCTTTCTTGGAGGTCTGACTCATGGGTTTTGGCAGCCAGGGGCTGGTGGAAGGCAGCTCCAGAGAAGGTCGGCCCAATTAACAGCAGCAACCCTGGACTTTTCCTCCTTGTAATTCTGGCCGGGTGCTCAGAGGAGGCTGGATGCCTTGCTGTGATGTTCTGGCATTTTTTGTGTCACAAAAAAAACCAACAACCTTTTCCCAACCGTCCCCACAGCATGGGACAGCATGGGCAGGCAGCAGCCTGGGATGGGGCTGTAAACGCTTCGG
>NW_009725200.1:0-29868 GCF_000703405.1 Apaloderma vittatum
TGGGGGTGGTAGTGCTGGGCCGGAACCGCCGCTGTTGTCGCGGTGCGGGGTGTTCGCGGGCCGCAGAAGCGCTGGGCGAGATTCACTGGAAGGAAGACCTGAGAAGACCTGAAGAGTTCGAAAAGTCATAAGCTGGAAGGGACCTTAGAGATCATCTAGTCCAACCTCCCTGTTTTGGGCAGGGACGCCACCTCTCGACTAGACCAGGCAACACATGGGGGCCGAGCGGGGAACGAACCTGTGACCTCGGTGTTGGTCCTTGTTGCCAGCACCGCGCTCAAACCACTGAGCTAACCTGCTGTTCATGAAGTCCCTGCTGTTCATCAAGTCATTTCTGCGTGATGACCAGGGGTACACCCAAGTAATGAAAAATCCTTTATGGTGAAGCTTTAGCGAAACGAGATTATCGTTACAGAGCTGAGCATGTGTTCCCGAGCTTCCCGCTTTAATGACTTACATGTGCTTTGATGTTTTCCTGTTGATGTGAGGGATCATTATTTTAGTGGTCGTTTAACACTGTTAGTAGTAGTAGTGCCAACTAGGAAAAATAAAGAAGTCCACATTTTGAGTAAAAGACCGGGGAACATTTAAGTTGTGAAAGTTTTATCTGATACCATCTATGTAATAAAAATGACTTTAAAAAATAGTCTGTGTTCTACAAACTGTCTACAAAGGCACAAGTAAGACTACATGTGCATTATACTTAGGGGTGGAAACAGCACAGTCTCTTAGGAGTTAGCTGCTGCCTTCCTGCAAACTCGCACGGACTATTGATGTTGCTGTCACTGTTTAAACCACAGGTGCCACACAGCTGAGACATACTCCATATCAGCAACTTGAACACCCACCAGCAAACATGATCAATAGGCACTTTCAACAGCTGCATACTAATGTTAAGGATAACATTGCTTTCATAACCTACAATGCAGTCAGTGTCTTCTGATCCTTAGGTGCAGTGGAGTTGTTTGTACTCAGTCATAGATCCTAAGGTGAGGCAACAGTCCTGTTTGATTTTCCCAGCTTTCTGCTGAAACTGAGGGGAATGGGCAGATCTGCGGTACCAGCTGAGTGGTTCTTTCACAGACAAACACTAAGTAAGAAATAAGTATCATGGCAAAACCCTTTAATGATTGGGCAGAACTTTTTACTTTAAAAAAAATTTTCGATCTATATGCTAGTTTGGTAACAAATATTTAGAACGCCATGAATAAAACCATAATGCAAATGTGGATGCTATACTGGTGGAATGACTTAAATGTAAATTGTTGCTGCACACTAATATGGAAAGTACACAGCTTTTGAAGTAGTGTACTTAGGAAGTATGCCAGTGAACAGGCTGTTTGCAACAAAGAAATTCACTTGCTCCTGGGAGGAAGCACAGCAGCTAGAGACATATTTCCTTCTTGGGGACTTAGTAGTGTGGACCTCCAGACATGAAACATCTTCCCACAGCTCTCCTGAATGGAGAAGAAAACAGGCGTTACACTCTTGTACATGCATGGTGCAAAGTCGTGTGGATTCAAAGCAGCGTTAAATGAAAACCCTCCTCTCCCATGAAGAAAGTGCCTTCTTTTGTCACGATTTCCATGCAAAAATGCATTCACAAGCTGTTTGATCTGAACAATGTCAAAACCACCATTAAACGCTTGTTTATTGTTGCTTTTAAGGCGTAACAGCTGATACTATATTTTACATGCAACTTGGCTGTTGCTTTCAGGAGGAGTTAGAAGAGCAGTTACTGATCTCTGGGGACCATGTTCAATTTAATTCAGGTGGATTGTCATTAAAAAAAAAAAGTGATTATCTCACACTGTTTCCTATCTGTTTGACCTGCTGCTAGGTCTCCGAGGAAATGCCTTGATGCTCAACAGAGCAGTGTGATTTCTAATCGCTTACCACAGTTCTGAAAGTCTACTCTACTTGGGATCTAATCTCAAACTCCTAAAATCTCTTGGGAGAGATTCCCAATTTTCCAACTGTCTTTCCCAGACAGGACGAGACTAGCATGTGGGCAGTAGCTAAGACTGAGGTGCCTGAAGAGCCAGCCCACTTCTCTCCCACAGCTCCCTGCTGCTGAGCTGGGTTTATGTCGGGGCATTAAGAACAGCAAGTGACCTTTAGCTGTGGTTCACTGGTGTGGCCTGCTCCTTTCCCAGAAAGGAAAGAGGAAGATCATCCCAGATTTCCTGAACCTTCTGAAGACTTCCCTTGAAACCATAAAGATTCTCACAGTTATTTTGTCATTTTTAGAAAAGCAAATCTGTTTCATCTTCACTGCCAGGCAGCTCATTTCCCATGTAATGGATCAGTCCTATAGTAACATGCAGCTTCACTCTGCAACCCTGAAATGAATTGATACCTATGCATATCAGACTCTGATTGTTACAACACGAGAGTCAGCAGAGCAGACATTGCTTAAAAATCACATTTATCCAGTGTCTTCCTCTGTCAAGCTGCATATCTGTTCTGTCTGCTATCCAGGAAGCAGGTAATAAAGCAACTGGGTCCAGTATGTTTAAACTGGCATGTCTGCCTTGTAGCTGTATCTTGGTTTTCCTCCAGGTATAGATGAATTTTGGCAATTGTAGATTGGTTCAGTTAAACAAGCAAAATCCTGTACAGTGGTGATTAAATGAGTATGTCTGGAGTGCTTTGCAACTAAGGGTCTCTTAGAATTCAACATTTATTATTAATAACTTATAAAAGATGAATGTCTCTTCTATATTTGCTGAAAGGGAAATCTGGCTAGTCAGAAGAAATCCCTTTGTCCAAGGCCTAAATAAAAAACTTTCCTTCTAGTCTGAAATTTAGTCCTTCAGGTTAAATTTTATCTCCCAGCAGAGTATTATTAACTCAAAACATGTCACATGCTCACGCTAGTCTTTTTAAAAAATCTGTTTTGAAGAGGAGATGTGTCTGGAAAACCGATATGTTCCAAGGACTCTTAATTGTTAGAAGAGCCCCAAAGGATGAAATTGGATCAAAGGCCTCCTGAGATTGTCCTAATGGTAGTGAAATGTTTTAAAATGTGGTGTTATTTCCTCAGGGTTAGTTCTCCAGATCTTCCAGCTTTATGATGTACTTTGCAGGGCGTTGATCGATATTGATTTACAAAGTCAGTGGTTTTCAGTGTTTTTCGCAGCCCGGGATGTGTTTCAGTCTGGAATGTATCTTGCACACTTACCTCTTGCAGTCACAACAGTGTGGGATCGAATCTTCTTGTTCAGGACTGCATAGGTCCTCAGATAACTGGAGCAGTGGCTTGTGGAAAGAAGGTATATAGAGCAGAATTAATATTCTTCAGAATATTTAAACCAATTTAGCTCTGGTAAGAAGGAATGAAGCCATTAGTAGATGGCTCTGCTTTAAGTAGAAATTCTCTTGGTAACACACTCTTAATAAATGTTTACCTTATTGATTGGCAAATCTTGACAGAAGTAATGTTGGGAGTTTTAATTGCTGGGTTGGCTGGATTGGGAGTATAGAAAAGCAGATGATGAAGTTTTTTCTCATCTTTTTAAACTTCTCCTTTACAGGGTAAAGAGAGAATCTGTTTCCTGAGTGATTTTTGTCCCCCAGAGTACTTGCCCAAGCTATTTTTTTGCTAAAATCAGTCTCAACAGTTCCATTTAGTAAGGACCTGAAGGCACTTCACAAAGTAGGCCTAATTTAGGCTGTAGATCTTTCTGCTCAACAGTCCATTGATTAACACCCAAGTCCTAGAAATGGATGACGTTGACCACAAACATCATACTGTGATCAAACTTAGCAAGATTGTGAAAGTACAATATTACTTTTGGGACCACAGATGCAATTTGAATTGAAAAATCATTCTAATCCCTTGTCATTTTTGGTTCTCATCTGCTTTAAATGGCACAAAGATTATGTACGTAGGGTCTACTACTACCAAAGCTGTTACACATGAAAGTGAGGTGTTGTCAAGAGGAAAAACATTCTGCTACAGCAGAAATTCAGCATGGAAAAGAGATGTACTCATCTTCATCCTAGCTACTGCGTTCTGGGAGAAACTGAGATCAAGGCTCTAAGGAGCCTTTGCCGGAAAAGACTGTGAGAGCTGCTCTCCCTCTGGATAAGAAGCCCTATTGTCCAGCATTCAGGTTCTACTGGTTAGCTTCAGGATGCTGCACAACAGTGTAAATATGTAAAAATGCAGCCACCCTTTTGTTAAACCCAGCATGTTGCAAGGTGGAAGATGATCCTGTATTTTTAAAATTCATTTCATATGTCAGCAAAAATAACAAATTGTTTAAAATTCTGATCCTATCTTTTAATGTATTTATTTGCATTTGCAATGTAGCTCAAAGTGAAAGGAAGTGTTAGGCTCATGAATAGTTCCATTTCTTGCTTCACAGCTATTACACAGCATATGTCGGGATTGTTACATTCAGGGTGACCTTTCATGTATTTAAAAATCATTACTATGTAGATAGCCAGAATTTTGTGGAACTTGATTTTTGAGGAAAAGTAGTAATAAACAAATCCACTGATGTTTATGCAAAGTGGTTACTATAAATACACAGAAAACTTGGAATTAAAGTGCCTCTTCATGTAATACTTTAGAACACAAACTCTTAATTAAAGTGCCTTGATCAGATGACTCATGTATTTCCCAAGGCTGCATTGCAAAAAAACCAGCTGATCCCTGAGGTGGTCAGTCAGTTGAGTGGATACCACTCACACAGATGTCTTGTTTACAGAACGTCACTGGACTAAATGAAAATAAATTCAGCAGTGCTTTTTGTTCTTGATAATAATATTAAACACTAACAAAAAAAAAATTCAGCTGCACTGGTTAGAACACAACATAGGCAACTCAGTTATGACACCTTTCATATGATACACACAGACCTAGAGAACAGCACAGAGAGCCGAGACTTCAGCTGTATTAGGGCTACTCTTTCCAAAAGTTTCCATAAATTTCGATTGCTGAAGTTGAGGAAACCCAAAATGGAGAGATATTTTATTACAGGGCTCCTCTGAAAGTACAGGCTTTTTGTGCAGGGGCAATTGTGTCACCCAGTTCTTAGCTTTTAGACAATAGCACCTAAGCTATTTTTGTTTGATTTTTTTTTTTTTTTTGTTCTTCCTGTTTCTCAGGATCATGTAACTGATCCTAGGCAAGTGTTTTGGGGCAGTATACTTTGGCTGTTCACAATCTGAAAGGAGAAATAGGAAAGGTAGCTCTTTGGTTCTCAAAAAATCTAGGAACTACAAATTCCTGTTAGGAGATTAGATGAATGTTTTGGATAACCAATCTGTTGTGGCCATGTAAGAGCAAAAGCAGAGTACACATGTATCTTCCGGGATTGTGGCAGAAGGATTTTGCCTTCCTCCACTCTCTCTGCAGAGAGTATAGTTCCAATTTTTAATCCCTAGTGGAAGGGGAGGTGAGACTATAACCCATTAATACGTGCAAGATTCACTTGCTTAATTGTAAATGATGTACCTTCCAACTATGAGTTTAAATTCTCATACACTTGCAAATTGCTTTGGGATCGCTGCCTGAAAGGCACTATATAAATGAAGAATATTCATTATCATCTGAAAGCTCTTCAGTCTGAACCCCTTAGTAGAAAATCTGTAGAATCATTTTGACTCCTGTGCACAGGTACCCTCTAGGATCTGGTGTCAGTCTGAATCTGGAGAAAAAGTTCTTATTCAGCTGACTGCTTTCATGCTTTGTGTGGCTCAGATGAGCTATTTTTGACTTACTGTAATTAATTTTGCCCACAGTTACAAAAGAGATTGTATATTCTTATATTGTACCTAAAGTAGAAAAATGCTGGACAGCCTGCCATGTCTAAATTCTTGGAAGGGACTCTATCCCTAATATTCAGACTTGATGAACATACTGGTTCTCTGGCATGCCTGCAGTCACTCCCATCTGTCATGCTGGCGTTGTTCCCAATCAGAATTATCTGTGCCAGTTTCAACAGGGCATAGGTGCTAACCAAACATGGTTTTAGAGGGACAGGTTTCATAACACAGCAAGTGCCATCTCTTTTGCCAGGAGATCCTGCTGTTTGCAAATAATTCCAGCTTAAGGCCACATGCTTCATTATGTGGGATCACATCTGTAGACACTTGTGGACATTATGAAAAAAAATCAACAAATGCCTATTCGATTTCTCTCTCGGTTTGGCTCAGTGCTTGGAATTTTGCATGTGGAGAATGAACACTCTGCACCTTGTTAACAGGAGAGAGCCATAGGCTGTTACGTGCTCTGAGCAGTCTTAACAGGTTTCTACATCAAAGCTGGGGCAGCAAACTGCAGGTTTACCAGAGCTGTGCTACTTTTTCAGGTGGCCTTTGATTGCTTTGTTTCTATGGTATATTCTGAGGAGAGACTGATGGGGCATCGCCTTTTTGCACCATGACTTTTGAGTTTCCAGATTCTGGACAGGTTTGTGTATAACGCATGTGCTGCTCTTACCCAGTTATAAAGTGGCATATATGTACAGCAAAATTAATATGGCTTATTAAACTTAATATTCTATATAACATCCTGTATAAGATACATAAGTATTATAATATATTCTACATATGGCATTGCTATCATGTTAGTATCTTATAGTTGCACCTGACTTCTGTCTTGCCCCACTGAACAGATTAGCAGAATTTCTCTGTACAGCGTAAGGCTTGAAGTGGCTTAAGGAAGAGCAAAACCTGTTCGTGAGCCTCAACTGGACAGCCCACTGTGCTCAAATTTAAGGTAGAATTTTGTAGCTAAAGAAAAGAATATTTTGCCCAGAATATTTCTCCGGAAAGAATATTTGGAATAAAATAAGATTCACACCAGAAAATTTCTAGCCATACGTTTCAAGTCACAATTACTGACTTTTAGATAATTTTGCCACCTAGTCAGGATCTGTGGCAAAATAATCCAAAAAAACACCCTCCCCTTCTTTACAGTATTACACTTGCAGTATAGGACTAAGAAAGACCATATTCACACATCCTGCATAGAAATGTATTTTTGCAAATCATGAGAAGTAATTTCAGTTGTTTTCTTTACTAGCAAAGCACCTCAGGCTGTTTTTAATTATATTTTACATCACATTTTACATTGATTTTAAGAATGTGCTGAAGAATCAATTTTTTTAAGGTCCTATAATTTTCAACAATGCAGACAAGTAGACTCGTGAATATATCGGAAGACTCTTCTGAGAATTTCAAAGTAGTAATGCATACATTTCTGGTCTTTGTTTAGCATAAGTTTATTAATTCAAGTACAGTTGATAAGATTTCTTAAGCTTTGAAGCATACTTAATGTGCTGCTTCTATTGAAAAGTCAAACTTCAAAATACTATGTTGAGCTCACAGACAGCCAGTTTCATTTCACAGTACATGACTGTATCAACTGTTCCTGTACCTCCTCTCACCTGTCTTCTGTCCTTAGTCTTTTTGGCAGCTAATCCGACCTCCTGGACTCAGCACTGATTTGTTTTCCTTACTAATTGGACTCAGAGATATTTTTTTTTCCCCTCTCCCCTTTTTTCCCCTTCCCATGGCTCCTAAATGTACTCACTCATGATAACTGTATTCCTTTGAAATCACCTGTCCCTCAGGGAAGGGGAGAAGAATGGCAGAAAAAGCTGTATCTTATTAGTGCCATGGAATGAAAAACCTCAGGACAGATGCTTGAGTGACCAGGGATTTTCCAAACCAATAGCTCTTTAGGGGTGAAAAGAAGGTTCTACCCCAGCGCAGTCAGACCAGGAGCTGCCTCATGTGGGGTTGTTGTGGTTTTGAGTGAGCTGCATTTCAGCTGCTCCTTACCAGTCACAATAGCAGAGTTATAAGATGATAATCTGGCTGCCTGGTAAGAGTCTCAGCTGTGAGATGTTGCAGTGAGCAGCCAGTCCATTATCTCTCTATCCAAACCTGAAATCTTTCCCATGAAATATGAAGTCCACTTTGGTACTCTTGTTAAGGAGCACCTAATGGCAGCATAGCCAGGGCAGGTGGGGGAGTAGTTGTAAAAAGTGACCCGTGTTTGTTTAGGCAGCCTGGAAACTTTGGCTTGCTGAAACTGCTGTCTCAAGAAAACTAAAAATTAAAGATAGCTAATTTGAAAAAACCATGTCTGGATCGTTCAATTCATGGCTGAATGGTGTTTTCAATACCTCTAAAATGCCTAATAGAGTGTATAAATAGTGACATCCAGTGTTCACTTAGATCAACCACAGGTCTATGTTCCATAAGGTCATTCAATTAAAAGATTTATTACAGGCCCTCTTTAAAATGCCTATGTAAAGATAGTGGGCTAATTTGAATATTAACTACCTGTCAATTTCAACACACCTCCACAATAAAAATTTCCTTCCTGACTTGTTGGGGAACAAGAATGGTGTGGCTGTTGTATAATGCTTTAACTTCCTTTTTTAATGACAGCAAGCGTCTGATTATTCCCAGGTGTTCTTGTTTTCTTCTTTTTCTGCTCCTGTTGCCAGGATTGTGGCCATTAGGGCAGCAGTCATAAAGGATGTGTTCGCCACTTCCTTTACTGTCTGTCTCTTAACGTAGCCACAAGTCCGCTGTCTTCTATCCACATTAATTCCCTGAGGTATCCACACAGTATTTGTGTTGACTGCCTTAATTTTGATCTTCTCTAATCATTCTCTGCCAGATGGCAGTTAAAGTTTAATGGTCCCTGTAAAAATAGTTCCCTTTCTTCTTTTAATCAGTCACGTGTGTTTGCTTAGCTAACTGTTAGATGTTCAGAAAGCATGAAGGGACCACCAACACAATTACTTCAAAATACACATCTGTATTGTGATTTCAAGGTTATGTAAAAGTAAAAGGTTATAGGGTAAGCAATATTCCTGGAAATTAGCATAGGCTATATGACCTTAAATTTTCTGTGTTTCTTTAGATATATTGCAAAGATAAAAGTACTAATTTGAGACATTTTAGATAATCAAATGTAGATTATTTTTAGTATCGTCTAGGCTCAAGTGTTTGTGTATGCTATGCTATGCTAGGAAGCCTATGAGTATTATGCTTTTAGGGATGAATTAAACAATACACTTAAGCAGATGCTTAATTTTAAGCACATGTGTATGACTAATAGATAATAGAGCCCCGAACAAGGTAGTTTGGCATATGCTTAATGTTAGGCCCCTAAGTAGTTCCACTGAATTTATTTACCTTTTCGCAGCTTTAAGACTGCATATCAACACCTAATGACACAGAACCTAAAATTCTCAGTAAGTGTTTACTTGATTGAAGCTTATTAGAGGTTTGAGAGTTTTGCTGAATCAAGAATTTAAGTCAGTTGTGTATTCGTGCTATGCCTAAGTAGAAAATCACTTTAGAAGCAAATGGTTTAAGCCGTATCAGACACCTATGGAGTGAGCAGATATTATCGTATCATTGAGGAATACAGAGAGCCTGGAAAACTGACAGGTGAGGAGTCTAATCCAGCTCACAGTGCTGCCAGAGAAAAGATTGCTCTGGAATTAAAAGGAGGCTGGATCAGGCCCCGAATGCTTTGCCTAAAGCGATACAGGAAATATATAGTAGAGTGACTAACAAAACCCAGATCTCCTGATTCAAATTAGGCTTCTTTTGTATCCAACATCTGTGTATGCTGCAACTGGATGTGTCATTGCAGTCTGTGCAGGCTGGATCCTAGATTAAAGCTCGCACGAGAACGCCTACGCATACTGCAGACATCGCTCCCACCTACACAGCCCAGCAAGATGAGCCCAGCAGAAGTACAGACCATCCGACATTATTCTCCCTGGTGGAAGACTGAGAAAATAGGGAACCTTGCACCTTCCTTCAGAGCATGTTTTAACAACTGTCTCCAAACCAGATATGACAAAATACGCACTACAAGAGTACTCCCAGCCCCATTTTTTGGTTTTAAGTGATGATGATGAAACTCAATTATAAGGGACTTCTGATCACCTTAGTGCCTTTTGATTTTGCCATGAGTGCCTGCAAGTTGGACAACAGCGGGAATTGCTTCAGCTCTGTTTTTTCCTGTTATGCCTTAATTAGTGATACGTGATTTGGTTCTAACATAACAGAAATAGCTATGATATTTTGCTTAAGATTTTGACCTGAAAGGAAAAATTTCTGTGCTTCATTTAATTGGTTTTCCTCGATTCCTTTTTACATGCAGCTTTTTTGGGGTAAGATCTAGGCCAGAGAGCAGAGATGTGGATGGGACTGTTTGTTTTATGATAATAACCAGATGACCTCATTGAGAATATAGCCTGAGGGTGCTGGATGCTGGGAAAAATCTAATAAAAGCCAATCCCTGCCCAAAGGAACATGAACTCTAAATATACAAGCTATTTTGTAAATCTGGGACAGAAAGAAGTTGATTTTCATGGCGTCAGACTGTGGCAGTTGCTAGTGACTCTTGATCTGTTGTGCCTTAGCCAATGGCCTTAAGCCCAGCAGCATCCTTCTTCGCTATTTCTATTTAATGAAATATCAGCAGAGCTCAGTTTTGCTAAATTTTCCTATGTCTGAGCTGTGAAATCTGTCAGCTGTGGACAAGTGGACATATATTTATTTTTCTCTGCCCTACTTTCCTCTCCTGTTTTGTATCAGAGAAACATGCGCTGATTCCTTCCCTGCTTGGCTAAAGATTGCAAACATAAATGATCAAAATAGAGCTTGCTGGGCTGATGATGGCTAATAGCAGGTGTTGAAGTGAAGGCGTTCCCCTACGGACACAACCCATCATAGTTGGGCTGATGCCCAGTTCATAGGAAGGAACATGAATCTTTCAAATGGGAAGGGAGATAAATTGCATCTAAACACTCTAATGATGATAATGTAGAGAGACAGATGTGGTAACCGAGTATTAGAATCCCTCCATACGCTCTTTACTTCTATTATACTATCGCATTATATACTATTGACTAATAGAAGACAGATGCAAAACCAGAATGTTGTTTGGGTTTATCCTCTGTACTTCTCCAGTTCTATGCACCTTATAGATAAAAATATTTTTTGCTGGCAAATTGACACGAAGGTTATTTTTATAAGCTCATAGGAAGAGTGCAATTGGAAAGCACTCAGTGACTTTTGTTTCAGCCGCACAACTTTCGTTAAAACATTCACGCTATAAAAAATCAAGTTCTGCTTCTGATTAAGGAATTTTGTTTCCTTGCCCCTAGTGTGGTCACTCATACCTTTGCAAAGAGGTTGCCACGCAAAGATTTGTAGTTCAGAAGTGGTCTGGATCCACCTTACATAAAATGTAAGTGACGTAATGATTTCACAAGGTGAAAGGCAGAAGCACAGAGCACTGCCAAGTGAGTCTAAGCGTGGAGAATCTGTGAGAACCGTGTGGAACATTTATACACCTGATATAGTATATGCCAGTTGTTGAGGCAGAAAGCCAAAGGTAATGAGCATTGTGAGAATTACGAGAGCTCCTTTTTGGCCCAGGTTCTCGCCTGTAATCGAAGCGCTATCCTCTACTGATCCTTCAGGTGCTATCAGAATGATTTTATCCAGGCTTCAAGGGAGAACCCGACCCTAAAGAGTGGAAGAAACTTTCTTTACATTGCAGCTCTGTGCTAGAAGCAAGCTATGGATGCAACTCATGAGTATTCTTAATAGTTTTTAAAGAAAGTGAAATTCCTAAGTGAGATTTTGATTTTAATTTAGAAAGTGATTTTTATGTGTGATGCAAGATGAACAGAAAACCGTGTGAGTGCTTACATATATATTTTATTAGAACCTAACATGAAATGTACATTAAAGGGTCTTTACTGCATTTATTAGAATTTATATTTTAAAGTATTTCTATACAGTATTAAAAAAATAAGGCAAATAATAGCCATCTAGGAATATTCTCCATCAGTCTGTAGTCTCCATCAATTTTAATAATAGGCTACTTCTTTTTCTTTAACCAGGTTTTAATGTATTTACAGACAAGGGGTGACTATAGGACACCCTAACACTATTTCTGAATACTAAATTTTAGGGTTTTTTTTCTCCTATTGAGCTCCTTCTCACCTACAATGTTGAATTTCAAGATTTGGTAGCTACTGTGATGCTGAAAATTTATTTCTATTTCTTTGTCAGTTCCCAGCCTTTAGATCTTTTTTAGAGGATAATCTATACTTGAGAAGTCAGACTGAGAAAACAAAGACTAACTTGGCAATCTCATTAATGTTCACATAGTAGTCACGTAGCTTTCTTTGCCTTCCAAAGTCTGTCTTCCTATGTTTATACTTCAATTACAAACTGTTTAGGACCAACATTTGCTTTAACTTTTGGTGGGGAATCTGGGACAATTTTGTGCTGACTAGATAATCAAATCTATTTTTTAATCTATTCATTTTACGGTTTAGGTGTGGGGCATCTGAGTTCAGAAGTATCCTTCAGAAATGTCCACTTTGGAAAAACATTCCAAAACTTTTAAGGTAGTAATCCTGGGTAATTAGGGAAAAGACCTCCTTTGACTGCCCGTAACTCCTTAAGGACATCATATAACCAATTTCTCTGTCAGTAAGGCATTCTTTGACCCACAAAACTAACTACACTGGCAGAATTAAAAACCAGGCAAGAAAAAGGAGATAATACTAGATGGTACTTTAACTACTAGTGGAAGTACACTAACAAGTCTAATATCAAAGCATCTTCCATGATACCTAGTATCTTTTTACCTTGTGGCAGCAGTAAGTTTTATCAGGACATTTGCATTCAGTTTTCATGCAGAAGGCTTTTCCAAGAAACAGAAACTCAACTTATAGTATTATCTGAGAGAAATATAGCAAAGCAAACCCATCTTTCTCAGAAGAAACAACATTAAAGAAAAATAAGTAGCTGTATAACATGTAACTGCTTCTGTCAGAGTTCATAAATGGAAGTTATGCTGGTGTGTTAAACTGGCAGCTTATCCCCTTTGATTATGCTGTATCCACCTGACTCATGAGGAAAGCGTAAGAACATTAAAGAACTGCTTTTGCACCCATTTCCCCTAAATTACGCTTTACATTTTTAATGCTTAGCAAAAGCTGTTGGTGGTTTAAAATCTTCACTAAATGTGGCCATGCAGCATGGAAAGAAAGCTGAAGTAATTAAACTGCATGTTGTACAACAGAATCATCTTGCCTTTAATGACTAGATTTCTGAAGCAATTACTAATTTGGCCCAGGTGCCTGCCTAGAGGGAAGCCAAGTTTTGATTCCATTTTGAAAAATTAGCTTCCATTGTTTCCTCTCCAGAGAAGGAGCCTGCAGTAAGAGTGCTGCTCGGCGTAGGAGGCCAGCAGCACGTAGGATGCCGCACAGGATGTCTGAGCGCAGGCAGGCACGGTGCATGTGGGAAGACCTGTCACGATGGAGCAGGTACAGGCAGTGGCTTCACCTGCCCATCAGGCGGTGGGAAGGGCTGACGAGACAAAGTAGCCTTCCTGCACAAGTTAGAACCCTTCTATTTTCGAGTGCAGATAATTATTTGTGTCTTTACAGGGTATTCTACATCCTTGAGTTTTTTCCTCTTATTTTTGCTGTATGTTTCTGTGATAGCTTGACATGGAGTACATATAAGATTTGGTTTTAACTACAAATAGCCGTTTAGTAAATTCCAACAATAGCAGAACACTAAAAGGTTGGAAACTAGTAAGAAGCAGGCATAGCAAAATTGCGTTAAAGAAATTGGCTCATCTAATTTGAAATAGTAAAATGACCAAGTTCCAGAGCTGAATTATTCCCAGAAGTAATATCATGACTTCACACAGGAAGCGTTACTCAGTGGGGTTATAGCTGGAAGTTTTTCAACCTTAAGGATTCATACTTCAGAAACATCATTCTTGGAGAGCAAAATATCCTGTACCTCCCAGCCCTAGAATAGGGTTCTGTTAGTAGCTCACATTTCTGTGTATCATAAACTTCAGTTTGCTTATGAGTCATTTTGCTGTTCAAGAACTGTATAAAATGTTAATTTTATGCCAGTAATGGTTGAGTCCAATGAATTCAGCTTTCACTGAAGTGTGGGATTTCCTAACACACTCTTGAAAATCCTGTCTTCAATAATAAGATACTTAAATTCTTTTTTTTGTCCACAGGACAAAATTCTGTGCAGTTACTTAAGGCTTCCCCTGTAAGATGTGATAAGATGTCTCCAGAGATAAAAGCCAAGGTGGTCTTCTACTATGAAGTGGACTGTTTAATGTGGTGAGGAAAAGAAGTTGGTTTTATTTATTCATTTACAAAAAATACCCAGAAGATTGACACAAGTGTGCAAAGCTGCATGACAAGAAGAGCTTTGGGGAGCTTTTTCCCCTGGTAACTTAGACACACCATGGAAATTTCTTGCCTGGTGAGATAAACCAATGAATTGACAAAAATACAAACTCTGCCTAACAGGAACTGCAGTAAAGCAATGTCTTAGTTCAGAGTGCTGTAGAGAAAACATGACATTTGTAGTATCCTCTATTTCTTTCTACTACACAAGAAGTTAGATGGAGCCAACATTGTGCTAAATTCCACTCATAAATACTAAGTAGAAAACTGACAGACTTCAAACTTTTATTAGTTTAGTTTAAAACTGAATTGGGAGTGGTGGACTCAAATTATCATTGATAAATATTTCCTCCTGGAAAAACATGCCAAATAACCTATATTATTCTAAAAGTTTAACCTCAGTTAAACTTACAGTTTCTTTAGTGTCTGCCATTCTTCTATGACTGTGAAAATGTGATGCTTCCTAGAGGATCACTGCCCACATGGAAACTGCATTGGCATTAGGTTAAAGTAGCTGTTTTTTGTAAGAGAAAAAGTCAACAAACTGGAACTATGCAACAGCTTTCATTGTATTCCTCTCAAAAATATTGTCACTGCTGCTGGTAGTACTTTTGTGCTGGACTACCAATGTAAGAATTACGAATCATTGGAAAGTCTTGTTGTATTCGTCAGAAAACTGTATTTTAATGTTAATAGCTCGGATCACTAACCTAAGCCTGGCTCCTTATGTACCTGCATCCAACTGTGTAGTAAGCACTCACTGCTTCCGAGTGTGTGCTCGACAGATCACAGCCATGAATATCTCTGGAGGTGAAAGTAATTTAGTCAAGTAGTTTTCTGTATTGTTTCACTCTGAAAAGCTTGACTTAAATAGAGACCATCAACTAAGTTGAAATGTTTTTGCGATATGCACTGATGTGAGACCAGCAAACCTATTTCACCTGGGTGCCTGAAGCACACTCAGATCTTAAGTTTTACCTGTGCCATTATGTTTTCCTGAAAGGTCTCTTATCAATAAAAAACAAAGTAAGAGCGGAAACACATTTTCTTGCACCCTAAAGACATTTGGCTGTTGGTATTTATCTTCTCGAGTTTAGAGAATAATGAATGGGGAACATACCTTGTGTCTGACTGATCAAAATTTACATTGCAGTGTGCTTTCCTGCATGTCTAAAAAGGCAAGCTGTGCACTAAACACTAAATTCAGGCTCAGATTCTTCTACAGCAGTCAGTGGAAGGTACATATACAGATTAAATGCTGAAATAACACGGCATTGCCTCCATTTGGCTTCGCTGAGAATTTTAGTTCAGAGAACAGTGAATAAAGTGCTTTAGCTCTTTACCATATTGGTATTATAAAAATAAGAAGACCTTTCACTCATGTGGTGTTAAAGATTTATTAGGAGGTGTGGAGTCGTCTTGGATGGGAAAATATGTGAATGCCATGCACATACATCTCCTGAGTAAGCTGTTTGTTGTTTCACTTATGGCACCCCTGAACAACTTCTATGCGGAACAGGGTGTTGGCCATACATTCATAGAGTTTTGGGCAGAATCCTTCCTCCATGCTAGTTTGCATCCTGGTTTTGATCTAGTGGTTGCTTCAATATTAGATTTTTTTCCCTATATGAGGTAGTATGGTACTTTTTATAAAGAATCACAGTTCAAAATATGTGACATTGCAATAGCTATGCCATACTCAACACATCCAATGAAACAGAGCTGTTTTGCGTGAAAAATGTGGATATAAGCTAATTTACACATATAAACTGGGAATGTTTTAATTTTTGTTGTAAAACAGTTACAAATCCATGATGTCGCCTGTAATGTTATTTTTATCTTTCACTACCAGCAGAGGGAGCACCAGCGATTAAGCTGCACTAAAAGTGCAGCTAAAAGGTTTTGCGCACCAATACACCACATCCTCCATCAGCCAAATCCTGTCTGCAGACACACAGACAAAACTTCTAGTGATGTCAGCAAGAATCGAGGAAAAATATGTGCCTGATCCTTGAATGCCTTCAAATATCCATATGTTCTTAAAAATAAACTGTTTTCTACCCCCAACCCCTGGCATTAAATGAGTAGCATCACATTTACAGGATTGTGAAAATACACAGCACACGTGAGTTGGAACAAGATCTGAGACTACGCAGACTGTGGCCATCACCTCTTGTAAGCTGAAAGCACGCCCCAAAGTTGTTTAGCAAACTCTGTTTCTGATTTTGCAACTTAAACCACAGTTCTGTGGGAAAACACATTTCAAATACGAAGACCGTAGTTACTCAAAGTCTAAGATTTTGAAAGATGTTGGAATGCATTTCAGAGTTACAATTTCTTGCAGTTGACTTTCACACAGTGTTTAAAAGTGCTGGAATTATTAAGTCAGTCCTCAACATACATTTTAGCGTTTTCATTCAACTCTTAAATCTAGCAGTAAAATGGATCTTTATAGCTGTTGAAAAAATACGTAAGAGAAGGTTGGATATAAATCAGTATAGCTTATCTCCAAAGCTCTAAATTTTCTTTAAAACTTTTGCTGTGGGAAAGCAGTATGGAAAAATCTCTGTTAAACAACTCATAATTGAGTCCTAATATGCCAGCGAACATGTTAGGTGGCTCTGTGACATTTTACCCATTTCAGTAATCATCTTTACCAAGTATGAACACCTATATTGTTGTCACTTCATATGAAAAAAAACCCTTATATCACCTTGAATTTAAGCTTATCCTCCCATATTTTCTCACATCAGCAAAAGCACTTAAGAGCAAAGAATTTGAGAGTTAAGCCAGTGTATATGCCTGACCATCCTCACCCTAACAAAGATATTTTAGACTTGATAAAGAGGTTGTGCACATGAAAACTTTCTTCCTTCAACCCTGTCAGCCCCTCTAATGGAAGATAACCTCTCTCACTACAAATCTTGCATGCTTATAAACACAGCCCAAACCAAACCTAGCAGCTCAGTTCCTGCCCAGGATCATCTCAGATCAGGCAGCCATCTAGTACAGAAAACCTAACTGCGATCATCAGCCTGACTTTTACTACGTTATTTCTAATGAATGAAACACAGTGGTAAAAGCAGGGAAAATGGCAGTTATGGAGACATCATATTACAAGAAGAAAAAGGTCAAGAGCTTTGCTGGTGGTCTTGCATGAAAAGAAGTGGGGGATTTCAGAGTCTTTGCAGGTTCCCCATTGCTATAATATCGCACATCTATGTTGGAGAAAGTGCCTAAGGAAGCATTGCTACAAGTTACTCCCAGCCTATACAATCTGCCGAGGATTCAGTTAGAATGCCAGGCATGTGGGAGATGGACACGTGCTATCTGAAGTATTCACAGCATTGTAAAGAAATTATACTTGGTCACCAAAATCCATTTAATGTATCCACTCTCTGTTTGCTTACAGGTCATGGTCACTCCTATAGTCTTTACTTAGTGACTGATGTCAAGAATATGACAAATGACAAATTTAAATCTTCTTACCTTGGATGACGTTAGAATAATGACAATTTATGCTTCAGTATTCAGATTAGCATGGTCCTTCCAGTTACTTATTTGGTTGAAGGCTGGGCATCCATCAAAGATTTTTAGTACCTATAAAGAAAGAACTCAAATTTTCATAGCTTTCCTGGCCAAGAATTTCTCTGATAAAGGTCAGTATTACTGTGCCCAAATGACTTATTCAGTGGGCTGCGCTGCCATAAGGGACAAGCAAATGTCGTAAGGCTTTATTTTGTTGAATAAATACAATTTTAGCCAGCTTTGAAGAAAGTGCAGAGGATGGGTTACCAGTGTAACTGGCTCATGTCTTACGTTTGTCATGCTTACAAAACTTTCTAAATGTTATGCTAATTAATTAAATGTTCACAATGTTTCCTTAAAACAGCAATGAATTTGGTTTAAAGCATGTGATATTATTAACTCATATGCATTCATATTCACAATTCATATTCAAAATCACTGTCATTAATTTTTGTCATTCCCTTTGAAAGGGAATTTGAAGCATACTTCCACTGTATATTTAATACATTCAAATTTTATATTTTTCTATATCTGATTACTATTGAAAATTATATAGCATTTTTATAATTTACCAGGATTGTTTACCATGTAGGCAAAGAAACAAGAATTTCAGAATTCAGAATACTGAGTAGCTCACTATTGTAACTCAGTAACTTAAATACCGAATATTTCTCTTTCAGAGAGCTCTAGTTACCAGTTGTTAATGTGCTTACCAGCATAGCTAAAATGGGTCTGAGTTGTTGGATCCATAAGCTGTTTTTATCTTCATTCTGAAAAGATGATTGCTTCTCTTAAAAAAAAATATTGCTCTACAATGTTGCTTTCTGATCACTGTCTATGTTACTACTTACTTAAATCAGGAACATTTTTTTGCCACTAATATGGAATGGTTAAAATTCCTACATGCTTAAATGCATACATATTCACAAACAACATGATTGTTTACTGTCCTGTAGTTTAATTTGCCCATGTATAGAGAAATCTGCTACAATGTTTTCACTGAAAATGACAAATATGCAATGATACTGTAAGCTGTCTGCTTTTGGTTGTGATCCATAAGTGTATGTGCCATTTAACAACCAATAAAATATGACAGGCATATACAATTCTGTCTGTGCAGGAAAGGAAATTTTATTGCTCAGATTTTAGTCACACATGCCCTACATAAAGTTGTACAGTCAGATCAGCATTTTATTGTTACTTACCATATGTGTTACACCCCTTAGGCAAGTTAGAAAGCATTAAACATATCTGGAGAAGAAGAAATTACTTCAAATAAATTTATAGTAAAAAACAGCCTTTCTTCAGAAACAAAACAAAAAAAAAAGGGAAAAAACCTACGTATCTCTTAGATCTCAGCCAGAGAATAAGGGAACCAGTCTTACAATCTTAGTTTTATTAGCTTCTTTCTTCGACACCTCATATCCTCTTACGCACCAAAATACTTGATGATGCACTACCCACAGGCCACTGAAATCAATAAGGAAAGTGCTATCTCCCACTGTATCCCCTGAAACTTGCTAATGTTCAAGGTCTTCTTGGCCTAACACAGAGAAAACATTCAAAATCTTTTGTGGCTATGTGCATGAACTTCTGCATCAATTTACCAGAATCACCAGGTATGTTATGCAGGGGTAGGTCAGTGGTGAACGGAGAATGCAGCAGGATACATCTGCTCTTCACACTTTTCAGGTTCCTTGTACAGCACAGTGGGAGAGGGCAAAAGGAGAGGTGATGATTTTGAGGCGCTTCTGCCGATAAGGACAAATTTAAAAAAAAACAAAAACAAACCCACTGGCTCATTATCTTTGAATACACAGATTGCATTTTCTGTAATGAACCAGAATTTATTTTTACTGATGTACTACCAGAAATTATCTCTGCCAGTTTAAGTATGTTAACAGCCTGCAATGCATTAGAAGGGCAGGATAAGAACCTACACAGGATATGAATTTATAAATGCCAAAGAAGTGTAGTAGTAGCAACATGTAAATCAAAGCTCATAAAGCCAGGAAATATCTTACTTAAGATCAGCTGATACAAAGTAGCAACATATTTATTGTTTTAGGGGAAAGAAGTACTTTTGTGGAACCAGACTGAGGGACTGAAGGATCAGTAGGCAATGCCCTGATAAAGATTAATACATGTTAGAAGAAAGGGAGAGAAAATAAGATGTATTTCAGATTCCAGCATGCAACACACCAAAAACAATGAGCAAAGCCTCAGAGAAACAAGTAAGGAAGCTTGTCAGCCTTCCTGTTTCTTTGGGCACTTTATCTGTGAAGACAGAAGAGCTTCAAACCTTCATTTAACATATTCCAGGTATCTGAGATCTTTTTAAGCAACATTGACTGAAATAATGGCAGAATGAAGAAATAGCACCAAGAGTCTTTAAGACATCTATTCTGGGTAAAGTTGTTAATCTCAAGATTCAGATAAACTAATACAGTGCTTGCCCAAGCAAAACTTCAGTACAAGTTCCTTAGAAAGTCAGGAAAATTTTGATTTTCTGTGTCATCACATACTGACACAGAAATAATGTATTTTCCTAAGCAGTTAATGCTTGATGGCTTTATGGCTGCCTATAGCTGTCTGAAGATTACAGCACTATTGCCCGAAGAGTGAACCCTTGAATTTAGTCATATTAGTTGATAATATGTTTTCTGATCCTCTTTATTTGTTTATTTTTAATTAGTAATTCCTGGTTTCTTTCTGAGCAACTACCTATGATAATAAAGAATCCTTCTGAGACACTGGAGAGTGTAAGTAGAAGGTGTTAATTATAGCTAAATGCCCAATTCCCCACCCCCTCTCTGGGCTAAATGCTACAGTTTGAGGCTGCTTTCATTTTAGTAACCATTTGATCTTTCCCAGGAGAGGATTTTGTACTATTTCTTTTAATCTTCTCTGCATGCAGTTCAAAACTGGCTTGCTGAACTCAATTTTAAGTTAGTGTTTGTGTTTATGAGCAAAAGATCATAGGATCTACAACAAAACAAATAAGAATAATGTATATAAATGTCAATTAAAGAAAATTGTATGAAGTTAGACGCATATGACTGAATGATGCTGTTACTCCCTCTGCTTGCTACGATCTGTGGGAAAAATATAATTTAGAAACCTTACACCTCTGTAAAGTACAATAAGCTTTTATCATGATGCCTTTTCAAGTAGCGAACAAGCTAGCAAGTAATTTTAAAAATATGATGAAAATGAATCAGATTGTTGTTTCGCTCTATGCGTATGAGGGTCTTCAGTGACTAGAAGCAATTAAGTAGGCAGAACAAAGTTAAAGGAGTACATAAATCTTTGCAGGGTGGACATTCCATGCAGTAAATAATACAACACTTCCACTGTCATCAGATAGCATACACTGTGCTAGCTACCACTGAGCCACATTTTGGCACTAGCATCAGTGCCAGATCGGCGTATCTTGTAGCTCTCAACTTCCATAGATCAGAAGTGTCCAGATATCAAGAGAGATCTGCCGAATCGAACTAGAGGGGATTTAAGTTAAAGTGGAAACAGGTCATGCATTCAGCTAAGAAATTGCAAAACGTGTTTACCCACCTCAGAATATTGCTCCATATTCCTTTTGTAAGAATGTCTAAAAATCCAGAATACTTTCTTTCCACATCCATTGTTTTAATAAGGTTCCAGAGAGACATTAATTTCCCAACTTTAGCACTGCAATAGTAAAATACGCTGCTGGTTTTAGCTGTAGCCGTGTCCACAATCTGGCTTCAGACAAAGTGACAAATCAGCTGTAAGACCCAAATGCAAAAAGGAGAAATTGCAGCAATATCCTGATGATGCTTGCAACAGAAAAATACACTGCCAAAAGTATTGAATGAATTCTTGACAAATGAAGTATAAATCAAGATACAAGGAAAATAAGAAACGACAAAGAAGAAATGAGGACTTTAGCACAGTATGTACTGCTCTAGACACTACAGAATAAGGCTTTTTATGCATTAATATATCAAAACCAGAGTTGGTAACCTTATTTGGATTTGCTCTACTTTTAAAATCTAGTGAGGCAAATTTATACTCAGGCCTCATTAAAACTGACTAATTTCAGAGTTGTTGAATTTAAGAGCATTGTATCATATAACTGGAAGCAGAAATTAATGTAGTGAGTGCTGAGTTTCACTAAGATGAAATATTAATTTGTGTTTATTCTGAATGTTGATTGTTTTAATACCCTGAATTTAGACACAGAATATTAGATGTAATGGGTTATATTTCCATATGTCACAAGTAACCAAGTTGCCCTTTTAGCTGTAAAGTCTGCAAGTATTTTTTTTTCCTTACCTAGAAGTTCAAGCAAATAATTTAAAATTAAACCATTTTCCAGCACCTGTAAAAATGTGCAAATGACAGAACAGGCAGGATAATGATTGCTTTACAGATAAGCATTTTCTTCATCATCTTCAAGGACATCCAGATTTACAATCTAATCATTCAGCCCTTTAACGGGATGCATTTGAGTTTGATTAAAGAAGAAAACAAATAACAGTGCAGATTTATTAATGAAATCTGTGTGACCTTTTCACATATGGAACTCTCTCAAAATAGTGAGTTTAAAACCAAGTATGGTCTCCTTTGCCTCTTTAGCTTTGCTCGTCCTAATGTAGCTCATTTTTGGTGTGCTTTTCACTTTGCCAAGTGCAAATTTTGGAAAGCCATCTCCCCCTCCCCCTCCTTGAACTTTAATTGCTTAACCTACATCCTAATTCAAGTTGCTCATAAACCTTAGCCTTTGTTGTAGGTCCGACAGCTGCATTATGTCAGTAGCAAGTAAAACCTTCACAAAGTTCCGGAATGCTGCAAGACATTTTATAGGTGCTGCAATAAAAGGCAAATTGAATTTACAAAAATGCATTTGTCACTGATTAAAAACTTACAAAGTTAATTGGAAACACTGTGTAGGTGTTGCCACACAACTAGAGGTGTAACTGGTGGTTTTAATTCAGTTGGAGCATGGTGGAGAGTAGCCGTTCATGTAAGGCCAGCAATCTTATTCATATTTATTTTCCCATGAACGAACAGGATGCATTTACTGGAAACTTGCATGAATGGTCAATATTTAGCAGTACTAAGATGTTAGCCAAGGAGCAGTGACCACTTCAGGCTCAGTCTTCAAGGCTGTATCAAAGTAAAATTTGCAAGTGTCAGGCACTGCCCATTAGGAATTGCAGCATCCCTTGGGAAAGTTTTCCAGGCCTTTTCTCACCCCCTTGTTTTACATTAGCAAAGCTGACACCACTATAACAATCATTGCTTAAGCAAGTGAGGAGGGGAGAGGGAGGTAACCAACAGCCAAGGCAATCAGCACCCTCCCTCTGGAGTTGAGTGAATTATCTCCACATAATCCACTTAACCTTTGCCATTGTGGGACCTGGAAAGCTGAAGGTATTTTTAAACCTGAGTCTTTTAATTGCCAGTTTATAGTGTCACTAGTCCAGCTCAGCTGGAAAGAGGATGATTGGAAAATAGTTCCAGGAGGCAATAGCTTTTCACCTCAGCTAGGAGTCCTAATTATTATTAGTTTTGTGGCTCACTGTCCTCTAAGACTGTGGGGACAGTGATCTACAGTGAATCCACAGGTGATGGGGCTTAGCATATTGCTACTCCTGGTTAACACAGCAAATGCTGAATGGTGCTTGTTGGTAGTTTTCCAAAGAGAAGCTATGGAAAAAATCTTATTAGAAAGTGATTAGTTCAGTAGACTGCCATAGTCTGTGAGAGCTTTCCCATACTTTTTTTTGTGTGTGGCTGCTTAGAATGTAAACAGAATAGCACTTACCTGTTTTATTGATGGATATTCCATTCTGCTGGGCTGTGTGTACGTCCACATTTCAGCGATCATCAAATCAGGCAAGTAACCTTGTATATGTTCTTTGCAGAAATAACAAGAAATGGAAACTGCACCTTCTACTTGATCCGGAATTTTCAAAAGATCCCCCAAGAGTTAGGCATTAAAGTTCAGCTTCTTTGTAAATCTAAACCTTAGAGTCCCTGAATCATATAGATTCATCTTGTCCCTTTGAGATATCTGGTAAAAATGGGATACGAATACCTTTTTCAAATACTTTGGCAATCCTCAGCCCTATAGTTTTTACTTCTCATTTGCTTCACAGTTTTTTAAGTTTCCCACCTACTGGTAGAGACTAAGAGAGCACAAAGACATCTTGCACTGCTCACTGCACTCATACTTCACCACGCAAGAATGCTGCAGACCTATTATTGGTCTGACATTATGTTACTTACTTTTCAGTCTAACATTAAGCTATTTACTTTTCAGCAATGCACAAAATCACTGCCCATCATTCTTATACTCTGTTTACCAATCAAAAAAACCCAATGGTACATACTCCCAGGGCAATTCTGAAGGGGAATTCCTAATTCAGCCATCACCTTGGTTAACATTCTTTGGTGCATACTCAACCAAAAGAAAATCTCCCTATGTGAACCCTTAGTGTCAGTGTGGAAAGATAATTATTCTGGGAAGCTGGTGCCAAAGCAAAGTTGCTGTTTCTCACCATCATCTCTGTGTCATCTCCTTGATGTTTTCTTAATGCTGAGGAAGCAAGCAGCAGTAGTCAGGATTCAGAAGCAGCAGCAGGGATGAGCCGTATATTCCATTCCTATTCCTGCTATTATACAATTCAGCATCATATAATGAGAATACCATATTACGTTATTTTTTGCTTGGAATCTTTGAAAAGAAACACAGACTAAAAAGGAAAACCAAGTATAGGAAGGGTTTCTAACGCTAAATATATAGTTTTATCTAGCCCTGCTGAGGAAGAAAAAGCATTTATTCCCCCTTGCTGAGTATCCCTTCTCACCTTCACACGTTCATGCCTCATGTGCTTCTTTTCAGAGAATCTAGAAAACTGAGGGAAAGATAGAAAGAGAGGATGTCATGTAAGGCTGTAGTCACATCTGTGACATAGCCAAGTCCTCCATTTGGGCAGTTCTGGGCCAGTACTTCAGCGGAATTTTACAGACATTCATTCTTCTTGGCGCATGTACCTAGATGACCAAACATACATTGTAGAGAAGGAATAAACGGGATTAAATAAAAGAGAAAGAGTTTGGATTATTCTGTTAGTTTCTGTAGTTAGGATTTTAACGGAATGATCAGCACTAATATGACATTTTGTAGTGCAAAGAGGGTCTCACTGACCCTGATGTGAAACCAAAGGAGCCAGCGCAGCAGCCATATATTTTTTTTTTCTCATGACAGGCCCCAAATACAAACCAAATTAAACAAGAGCCTATATTTATGCTGGTATTAGGAGCACTCAAAACTGATTTAGGGATCTACTTCAGTTCGGATGGTAAATTGAATATTTTAGATGAGGATTTTAAAGCAGGGAGAGGTTTTGTGAGCAAATGGTGAAAACTTTCTTGTTTCCAGCTCAACCTAGTTTTTTTCCCTTTTTCCCCTGTTGTATAAAAACCTTGGAGGCACCTTCCAGTCAGTACCAGATAGATCAATGGAGGCTGAGATTCTTCCTCCAAGAAGATAATTTTATGTGAGACTATGGCATAGTGAAAATGTGCAATTACAGACAGACTTGAGTCTCCAGTACCTTCCAAGCTGTGGAAGAGCAGTAAATCCCGAACCTGGCCTCGTGCTCTGCCTTCACCCCATTCCTGGGCCTATGGCCCCCCTGACCACCCTGGGGTTAATGGAGGGGTTTGTAATGCCTCGTGAATGAGCATCAAGAGAAGCTGGTTAAGGTCTACAATTATGTTTCAAAAATAAAAAATAAAAAATTCCTCCCAAGTGTTACAGTCTCCCTTTGTGACACGATGTACAACCCCTAAAGTCTTGAACAGCCTTGTAAGCGGATGATACTTGTCTTGATGAGAGTGATAGGTAGAACACAGTGCCGTTGGTGTAGCTGAGGGTTTTGCCATGACTTTCAGCTTTTCATCTTTTTTCAACAATTGTTAACATATAAAATAGTTTCCTTTTGTAAAAATGGGCACAGAGACAGAGAAAATGCTTTCAGAGCTTTACTGGTAGTTGCTGAATAAGGGAGATATTCACCTAGAGTGATGTTTTATACAGCTAGAGAAAACTTCCTTTTATGTATATTCTCCTTTATCAGTTTAACTTCACTTGCAACTGATGAGATGGATCTTTCACTAAGTCATAATAAGGTCGTTGTGATTTCAGTATTTTTTTTCCCCATAGAAGAAAAACATGTCTTGCTCTCTGACCAAGGATTCTAACTACAGAATAAAAATAAAGCAAAAGAGCAGAAACGAAGCCTCTATTAAAAAAGATGGTGCCTCCTTCCTCCCTGCAACCAGCTGCAGCTGACTGAACGGCAGACAGACAGCTCCTAAAATTGTATGTGTGCATTATACCATAAACTAAATTGGAAGTTATGTACACCACTTTCATCTCCACCACATAGTAGTGTGCATAGCTGCCTTTCCTGGAAAAAATTTTGCACTTTGATTTGATTGAAAATACCAGGGTGATACAGCACACAGCTGAACAATTTAGCCGATTTGATTCATTCACCCATTCTCATGAATATGAGGCATGATATTACTGCTATTAAATTAATAACATTATTTGAACATAGCAAATTCTTTATCAATGATATCTGATCTCAGATTGGGGAAAAAAAAACCATCCGTTTCTTACCTTACCTATGATCTGACTTACAGTGAAGTCAGGTTGACAGAAGATGGCTACATTCTACAAGATCCCATAGACATAAGCTCAAACAGTTTTGATTAACGAACCTGTGCCATGAACTGCTATCTCCTTTATACTCCCACTTCCACTATCATTATTACAATTCATATGCTTTTTATACTTTTTATACTTTTTTAATATATTTGTGAATATATATGTTGTGCTTGCTCATCTAGCTAGGCACAGCGTGTCATGTGCTGAGTATTTCTCTTAGGACTGTCAAATGTTGAAATAGTTCACAGTGTAATTAAGATATGAAGAATTTTTTCTGTTTCCTGATGTGTTCCTTGTATCACACTTCCTTCTCAACTGGAAGACCATAGAATCATTAAGGCTTGAAAAGACCTCTAAGATCATCAAGTCCTAATGTCAACTTAACACTACCATGACCATTAAACCATGTCCTGAAGTTCCACATTGACACATTTTTTTGAACACCTCCGGGGGTGGTGTCCCACCACTCGCCTGGGCAGCCTGTTCCAGTGCTTCACCACTCTTTCAGTAAAGAAATTTTTCCTAATATCCAACCTAAACATCCCCTGGCACAACTTCTGCTCATTTCCTCTCATCCTGTAAGATGTTGTAGCGCTGGAGATAAACAATGTGACTGCATTTCAACAACTGAGGGCAGATATCATATATTTAATATTGATTTATCTTAATTTACAGGAAGCATTTGTTTTCACATAAACATTTACTTGAGCATAAGGAGTAACAGGAAAGCAAAACAAAGGAGATAATGAAGAGCTGTGGGTAACAGACCGGTTGTTAGAACTACGTGTGGCACAGTAGCAGCTATGAAGATTTGGAAGTCATGACTGAAAAGCAGCTCGAATAGATGTCTTATGGTCACAAAGAAAGATGTAAAGTGATTCTTCAAGATGTAGGTGGAAAAACTGAGAAAAATGTGGAGGACAGTAATAGTACTAATACACATGCATCAAGTCTATTTCTGAGGTAGGATATTTAGCGTGGGATGAACCTACCTTTCTGAAAGTACGTTGACATATCAGAAAAACTCTGAGGAAACAGGTACCTACCTTTCCATCAAGATTTGAAATAAGCTCAATATATTTAGCTCATCAACAGTTAATTAAGAGACAGTTTGGTCATGGTCCATAATTATCTACAGATGAAGATGTTTGATACTTATAAAACAGTTAAGCTAGTGACACAATCATAGGAAGATCTAATGACTGGAAAAGAGACAGTGAAGCATAGAAGAAGAATAAAGTGCAAAGGGTACTTAAACACTGGAACCATTTCCACATGACAGATTCATCTTCATCTGAAGATTTTACATCAAGCTTAATGTCAGTCTGAAGAAACAGGCTACTTTGCCAAGAACTTGAAGGCTTGATGCATGGATCATGAGATGAATTTCTACTGCCTGTTTTATCCAGGAGGCCAGGTAATATCAAATCAATGAAGGGTTGATGTAGGATTAGTAGCAGTTTGTGGGTATTGCTTATAAAAGTGAGCTCCCAGAGAATCAGTTGGTCCCTGTCTGTCCACATCAAAATAAAAAAAAAAAAAAAGATTTTGAGGGTGTTTATTGTCTTGTTTGAATGAACTGTTGGTCAGTTATAGACCATAAAGCTTCCTTTTGAATCTAAAACCAAGGTATATGCTAATCTGTTTTTAATGTTGATGTGAAAGTCTATTGGCAGGAGCCAATGTCCATAAAGTACACTATATTAACTAGATCACTAAAAAAATTAAATAAATAAATAAATAAATATATATATATAATCCAAATATTTACTTACCTTAGAATTCTTACATCCTATCTCATTCTCCTATTTGGCCAGAGTTTCTACAGAGTCTTTATGTATGAAAGCTGCTTCAGTACACTGAGATCCCAATAAATGGAAAATGGGCAACATTCATTCCAGAAGGAAAGTGAGCATTATTAATGTATTTTTATGTTGATTAGAACTTGGGGCTGCATTCCCAGAGCAGTCATTTCCTCAGAGACCAGGTTGCCAGTGAAACTTACGTTTCCATCCTGGGCTGGACCAAAGGTTCCCTCCTCCTACTTGTGTTGTCTCTGACAGTTGTTTGCAGCAGATGCCTGATGTGCATAGTGCAACCTGTCATGTGGTATGTCCATGGAAATTGCATCTGCGTTGTATTTCCTAGTCAGTGGGTTTATACTTCACAAAACTCTCTGCTTTAAATGCACCATCTCCTTGTTTCAACGTATGTTGCCTGGTCTTCATGTTATGAGCGATGAGAACAACCTTTGTTTTCTTCACGGTACTGTTGATTACTATGGGATCTCCCTCAGCCACCTTCTAAGGTAGTTTTTAAAAACTTAAGAAGTCCCAATCTGTTCAGTTATTATTTGCATGGAATTACTCTGTGTTTGATCATCCCGTTCTACTTCCTTGAATTTTTCCTAGTTCTGCTGTAACTTTCTATTATACTCCGACCAGAGCTATAAGCTGTATACAAGATACACACAAGATTGCACATCAGAGATCTAATCAGTTCAATGTTTTCTCTGAAAAGTTATTTCCAAATTATTTTTGACTGTGTTTGCTTTAGGAAAACTGAGAAATAGCAAGTCCATGGTTTTATAAAGCAACTCAATCTGAGATCTCTTTCTTGAGCAGCAGTAACTTGCTTAAAGCTGATTTCTCTATACACTTCATTTTACCATATTATTTTGCCCTCATTGACATGAATTTCAGCTAACATTTTATTGCCCAGACACTTATTAGGAAAATTGTAGGCAATTTCTACTGATGGTTTTACATTTGACTACCCTCAATAATTTAAAATCTTCAGACTTTGTCTTTTGACCATATACATCCTTCTTCCATCTTAGTGTTTGAAAAAAGAAAGAAAAAGAAGAAATATATTTATATATACATATGCAAGAGCAGAAAGGTATACATTTAAACATCATTTAATCTTCTACATTTCCTCTTTTAATTTTTCTCAGATCTTTGCTAGCTTGTATTATAAGAAAGTTTCAGTCTGTGGGGAAAATTAGTGACAGATTATGAAGATTTCTTTAATCACAAATTCCAAGTACTGGTAACACTATTTCTAATATATATGGTACCCAGCTAACAGATCTTACATTTTATTGGCTGTCTCATTTTGTTCTTTTTCATATTTCACATTTATGATATGTTCAGACATACCCATGTTTTGTTAAGTAGGAATCTGTGTGGTCTTTGATGTAAGACATAATTTATTTGACAAGGAAATAAGAGACGGTGCCCTGAATCTGCATTTAATTGATGGATTGAGAATTTTTAGCATTGCAAGAAGACAGATTTTCATCCAACATGTCACAGAAGGAGCAATCTCTTAATCTGTTCTCTTGTGAATTAAAATACGTGTATATATATA
>NW_009725201.1:0-15073 GCF_000703405.1 Apaloderma vittatum
CCCGCGGCGGTGAGGAGGAGAGGAGCCGCTTGAAGCGGGGCTCGAAGTCCGCGCCGTGTCTTGCGGGGGGAAAGGAGGGCGAACTCGATGTCAGATGTTGGAGAAGCTGCCCGTAGGCTGCGGGATTTGGGAGCAGCCCCGAGAGGAAGGGGAGGGTCCGCGCTTCTGCGGCGAAAGCGGGCTGCGAGCTGCGCCGGGAGGGGAAGGGGGCAGATGGGCTCCCTTCATAGAGCCTGTGTGCCTCTCTGCCTTTTGAGGGGCAGGGGGGTTTATAAATACGTATGTAGGATCGTAGGATTGAATCTAAATGTCACTGGGTGCTTACTGTATTTTATGTTTAGAATCAGTTCATCCTGACTACTAAGTGAGCAGTTTCTGTGGTTTTCCATTCTTAGGAAGATCCATTCTATCGTACCAAGTAGCAAAAATAAACTTCATCAAAGGCTTATATGCAAATACACTTGATATGAAAAGGCTTTGTAAATGCAAGTGCATTGTACTTTTGGTGAATACAATTAACATTCTAATTAGGTAGCTGTAGGTGAGCTTTCACAGCATATTTTTGCTGTGTGAATTAAACTTGTTTAATAGACCCATTAATTCTTTAACATTGTATGGCTTTTCCACTTTCTGTTACGTTGTTTAGGCATTATTGCTTTTTAATTCAGATACACCCCTAAGGCTTGGAATTTACTGCCTCTGGTATCTGTGAGAAGGGAGAGAGATAAAAGCAGCATGTAGAAAACAAAAATAAGTCATCTTCAAGCAAAGATGAAGGCAACATGAAGCTGTGTTCATTAGAAAGGTGCTTAAATGTTATTGTTGCTGCCTTTATTCTTCCTATTTATGACCTTCATCTGTATCATGTTTAGTGTGTTCTTTAAGGCAGAATTTGTCTTTTCAGGTGTCGTTGGTAAATGTCCAGCAACTCTTTCAGTAGTTTAAGACAACAGTTTGTAGATACCTGTGCTGAAATTGCAGGACGTATTAATTTGTTCTCTCTTCTGGAGCCCTGGTGAGGAATTTTTATCACAGAACCAAGAGCTTATTTTCCTTCCAGTACTACAGCTCACGTAACTCTCTTTCCTTATCTTCCTCTTTGAATGCAGTGGCAATAGGGTTTTGAGCTATTACACTGGTAAATACCAGGGGTATTAATCAATTAAATTGATTTTTACCAGTTTTACCAGTTACCAGCCTCATTTCTAGTAAAGACAGTTTACATTGCATGTGATAAACTGTGGCATTTCATTTAATCTTAGTAATAGTTCTTCTGAGACTTATTTTTTTTATATAAAAGCAGTAAAAAATATTAATGTTGTTGTCCTGTACGCATCTCTGCTCCTTTAAAAACTGTTAGCAATATGTATTATCTATGTAATTGAACCACTTTTGCATTCATGAATGACTTTTTCTGCGGCAGAAGTTGCACAGGGAATCTAAAAATTATTCCTTTGGAGCATTTCAGTTGCTCATGAAATGCTTGAAATATCAAATCAGATGGCACAGCATTTTGTAACAAGTATTTTGAATCTGTGCTTATGAAATAATTTATTTAAGAGGTTGTATCAGACTTGCTTCTTTAATCAGACATGTATGCGTTAAATGATTTTTTTCCCAAATGAACTAATGCTCAGTTGTATGCTATGCATATCTTCCTACTTAGAGTTTGCGCAAGATATTATTTTATTGTCTTGAATAAAAGCATTAAAGTGGTGTCCTGCATACATGCCACATAGAGGTTTTTTGAGTTTTGACGTTGTGGGATTTTTTGACATTTCAATGCATTGAATAAATTTCCTTCCCTACAAACCAGCTTCTCAGTATACACCTACAGAGCAGAGCCGTGATCTACTCCCCCATGCTTCACTAAATTACTGTTAATTAAAAGATGTGGCAATGTATTGGGCAGGGTTAAGTCTGATGTGTCTTGAGTATCATACAATGGGAAAACAGTTACGTTCGAGATGTAAGTACAGAATGTTGTGAACATAACATTTTTGAGTACAAGGAACTGGTGATTCTGCTGCTTCAGAGTGATTATGATGTTGCTGTGCAATTTTATGCATTTCATGTGAAATAACAACTTTATCTTTTCCCCTACAGGCAGAGTACAACGTTTCAAAATGCTGGAGATTATCTGGGTGAAGCTAGAGATTACATTTAACGTGATTGTGTCTTCGGAAATTCTGCTTCTGCATTTCATGATCTAAAATATTTTAGAGAAATGAAATCACACACCTTCACTGATCTCCAAGTTAACCGTATCCTGTGAATTCAGAGAAGACTTTCTGAAGGAGGAATAGATTCATCACATACGTGGACTTCTGTTGTTGCTTGAGGATTCACTTTTTGTTTTTTCTTCGTTTAAAAGGCTGTCTGCGTGAAGATGCGTTTTCTTTTAGGATACGATCTGTGGAATTAAATGAATGAGGATACTTTTAATGAGTTATGAGCATTTATTTCCATCTGCATTTCCAGCTTCTTTATTTTTTAATACATAAAAATGAAGGACAAGTATAAAACAACAGAGCTGATGTATTTTTGTGAGGCCTTTATGTAAGCCTCTGTTGTCTGGACGTGGTGCTAAAGGACAGGCAATCTGCTTCAGATCAGCTGATTGTAACTGCGGGAAGAGAACCTTTAATTTAAAGTAACTTAACAGCTGAAATTATTTTACTCTTTCGCTTGCACAGAATGAAAGGGAAAATTAAGTTTTACTGGTCAGGGGCATTTTACTGAACTCAAAAAGGGAAAGTTACATTATCCTTGCTTTCATTTCAAACCAAGAACTGACAACACATTTTTTTGTAGAATTTGACTACTAGGGAGATCTGGACAGAGTAAAGCAAGTCAGATGTCAGCAAACGACTCTTCTCCCCCATCCTTACAGAAGTTTTCCCCACCTGCGTGTCATGCTGCTGCACCACAAACCCCAACTTTGTCTTCAAGCCCCCAGTCGGGGCTCTCCAGTCGACTTTCCAATGGCAGTTTCAGTACCCAGAGCCTCACCAACTCCCGGGGCTCTATGCACGGGGTCTCCTTCCTTCTGCAGATCGGTCTCACTCGAGAGACTGTTACCATTGAAGCTCAGGACCTGTCCCTCTCTGCTGTTAAAGACCTCGTGTGCTCTATAGTTTACCAGAAGGTATGGTATGATGCTGCTTCCTCCAGTTGTTTTGTGAAAGATTGCTCAGTGCCAACAAGTTGTGAGTGTAATATGCCAAGAAGTTTGGTACAGTGGCAAAGATCCGTGTTAGGTATTTTCAGTTATGCACAAAGAAATTTTGCTCACTCCCAAGATAGAAGCTTTTAATTTAAAAGGAGTAAACCCTCCTGTTACTTTCTTGCTTATGAAATCTAGTAGAAGGAGATGTGGTAGTAAATTTTCTGCAAGAATTAGTTTTCACAATGTGGAGAATAGATTTTTTTTTTTCCTTTTGGTGACTGTCGCCGATACCGTAGGTTTTTACTAGTTTATCCTTACTACCTTTAAGGAGTATTCTTGTAGCTGTATAGCCAGCCGTAATGAAAAGACAAGTGCGTTGCAGTGCAATGCATTTCACGTCTGCAGACTGGCATGATAATAGCTTTTCTTTTTGTTTCCAGTTAATAATTAAAAACTCCACAAAACAGCTTATACCCTCCTAGTACTGTTTTTCGCATAAGAAATACATGCATTACTGTTTCATGAGAGGACTGTTATCCGCATTATTTCTATTAGAGGGTCTACAAAGAAAGTATCTTAGTGTACTTTTCATACACACTTTGGTTACATTATTGCAATTTCTGGCTCTCTAGGAGGGAAATAACATTGATCTTGCTGTTTTATCTTTATTCAGGTTAGGTACCTTAGATCCTACCAAGCAACCTGAAAAGTAGTTAACATTGTTTCATAAAATAATTCCTCTTTTACCTCAAGGTCAAGGCTGTGTGAGAGGGAGTTGAAGGCAGATTATTTTCTAGGCACTTGTTCTCTCCATGTCTTTCCTTGTTGTGTTTGGTGTTTATGGTTGGTTAGTTTTATTGGGTGATTCTTTTTGACTTAATAGCTTGACAGAACGTAAGTGCAAACATTATATGAACTCTCATTTGCATATTTGTGTATATTTTTCCCCCATCTCATAACTTATTGCATCTTCCATATTTTTATAAACTAGTTGGCAAGCAAGCTGATTTCATAACAACTTTACGGGCTATCAAAATGTAGTTCAGTATGTTAGTTCCTTCCTGAAGAGACAAGTTATTTGGGTCAACTTTGTTCTTTTTTTTTGCCTTGCGTGTTAGGTGCACTTTTTTGCAGCCATTTTAGGGGCTGCTTTTTCTTTCTGTATCAACTCCTTCTCTTTGCATCTGCATATTTCCTGTCTTCTATCTTAAAGAAAGATGAGAACAGATGCATTCACACTACTTTACTTTTTCCTTTATGTTCTTTTGGCAGGCTCAGCTAAAAAGTTTAGCTCAAGTTCTTGTTACAGCTCAAGAAACTCCTTATATGTTGAGCCTAATCTACTGTAAAACTGATCAGGATTTCATTATCGTTTTTCCTCTTTTGCGTGGCTTTGATTCAGTTTGTGCTCTCCTTCAGTTGATGCTACCAGTAAATAACTGCTCAGTGAGTGTGAGTTTGCAGTCAGCAAATTGATCAGGAAACAACCCTATGTGTAATGGATTAATCTTTCATAAGTTAGTTTTGCAGCCAGTGCACAAGTGGCAATATCCTCCCCTCGCCCTCTATTTGCCAGAAATATGTCTTCCCTTCACTTTTTTTTTTCTCGTAGCTCTGGTGACTGTTGTAAGCACGTTAAATATTCTAGTATTAATGTATGGACAGTTTTCTATGTACATAAAAAACTGTAAAGTGTGTTCTTCTGTGTATTGTCATGCATATGGCTGCCTGTTTTTTTTCCAGTTGAAAGCTTTGAAGCTACTGGATGTGCTGTTGAGATTCAAGAGTGCTAAAGCTTCCTTTTTCTCTGGTATTTCACAGCCTGCTTAAACTGTCTTTTCTTGACCAGTTCCTGGCCCTCAACTTCAGGCTTCTGTATAGTTTGTACTTGCGATAGTTCTGTAGTTAGCACTATCTATTTACAGTTGCACTTCTTCAATGAAAAGTGAGAAATATATTTTTTTTACTTGGAATAGTTTATAGCTTTTCTTCTTATTTGAATGCTATCTTCACTAGAATTAAATGGAAGTTACCTTATTTTTAATAATGCTCTTACATCACATTTCAGATTTGTATTTCCTTATATATCTGGAACAAACAGAAAAAAAAGGTTTCATGTGTCCTTCCTCATTTGCTTGTGAGCTTGAACTGCTTGCTGAACTCTTGTTTCAGGCTATAATTACAGCACCAAAAGTGTTGATTAGGACTTACAGCAGGTGTCTGAGGAGGCTGGATTTTATCCTTTGTGAAAGTAATTATAGCATGCTCAGAAGTTTTTAGAAAAATAACTTTATGCGCTACCTTTATTTCTTTCAGAAATCAATCTGGGGGAAAATAATCCTGCAAAAGCCTGTGTTGGAAGGCAGTTTAGTTAAGAAATAAGTACTGTGTGTACCTAATGCATTCTGATGGCGCTTTCTGTATTGCCAGTCTGGCTGCGCTGTTGATGGTCAGCTGTGCTTCCGACTTCGGACACTGCTGTTGAGTGTAGCTTCTTCAGGTTTTGCAGAAGGATAATTAAAAGTAGCATTGGCAGAACTGAAACTGAGGAGGCATGTGTCTGCAAGGAGAGCGAGATGAGTAATGCAAATACTTGATGTGTCTCTTAGCTCTGTTAAAAATATTTTAAACATCAGGAGAGGAGCAAAAACTTTTTTTGGGTTTGAAGTTAAATTTGGGGAGTACTGTGTTGCTTAACACAAGTCCTCAGGAAAAACACAACTTCAGGCTTTATAGTGATGCTTGGAAAGGTTCTTGGTTATAGTCTAAATCTCTCTTTGCTGTTCATTCCTTATCTAGATTGCGCTGTATTAGTAAAATACCAGACGTACAGTTCTCAGGGGAAGTATGAGGAGTAGCCAAAGCTTGAACAGATATGACTGCTGGAATAGAGGGAGTGTGTTTCGAAGCAGGAAAGTGTGTAGCGTAAGTTGCAGATGGACAATATGTGCCCTTGCACAATGATCAGAAATTACAGAGGCAAGTTTTTAATCCTGTTTTGCATTTAAATACTGTTTCTTCATTCTTCACGTGAGAGAACATGAAGTAGAACATACGGCTGACTAGCTTCGAACTAGAAACTTGCATGTGGTGATGCTCCACTGCCTGCAAACCGAGAATGATATAGGACAATGTGTTACAAAGGCTTTATCTAGCTCATTTATTTTGTTCTGGTTAAACCAATAGCTATAAATGGAAAACATGTAATTGTTCTATGCTATTACTTGTGTAGTATCATTACCTGCAAGATTTATTGTGACTTTTTTCTTAAACTTAGGAAGGTTTACTTTCATGGTTCCGAAGCTTTGCTTATCTACCTTTTTGATCAAGAAACTTGTCCTTCATCCTTGTAATTTTCAGTCATACTCAGCATCCTCCTGCAGTGGCCTTGCTACGTTTTTCTCTGAAATAGGCCAATTGTGCTCCTACCTTAGGGTGTTTGCCTGGAATTCTCATGATCCTTTCTAACTGTTTCCTTCCCTTTGACTTGAGAGCTGATAGACTGTTTACCCATACAATCTATTTCTTAATCTTCCAAGGTAGTTTTTCTACTTCACTGAACCCACCCAAACAGTCACCACTTAGCTAAGTCAAAGGGGTATTTCCTGTGTCTTGCTAAATAACAAACCTCTCTTGGATTTTTCTCCTGTATTTTCATAACATGATGCTGTCATATGTCTTAAATATAACAAAGGAAAAAGGCAAGGCAAACCAAACTAATTTTCTCACTCTCTTCCTCTTCTTTCACTGCCCTTATATATTTCTAGAGTTTCATTCATGTTTGCTATACTTATTTCCTGTCTATTTATCTTTTTCCTGTTCAGCTTGATCCAGCCTACTGTTTTTTGGTCTATCTTGTGTCTTTAGTTCACCCTCAAAAGTAATTTTTCCTTCAGTGGCCTGTTTCAGGTGTGTTCTTAAACCTTCTCCACTAGCAGTGTTTTCAAATCTTCTGTTGCGGAACTCTTCCATATATAGTATTTTTTTCAGTTTTTTTTTTTTTTCTTTCTTTGAAGTCATCTTAAAATTGTCTTGATTACGTATAGGCTTGAAACTCTTATCTAGCACCTGTTGCTTTCATCTTGATTCCTGTAACTCTTGTGTTTGGCGTTTCTGCTTTTGCTAACAATAATATTTTTGTTGTCTTAATTTTTCTGTATCCTAACATGATCGTGGTCTTTCAGCTGTGCCTATCTGCCTCTCAACCTTAAATTTACCTTAAATGTTGTGTCCTCTCCCAGCAGTACTTAGGCTTTCTTACTGGTGTTAATTCCCTCATTGTTTCCTGCCACATGATGCTGTTTTGATTTGCCTGAATTCAGGCCTTAATCTGTCAGTGACCACGCAGGTACTTGACAGGTATGCACTTGTATTTATTTGTTCAAGACTGAACTGTGTCAGGTGGTGAGAATACAATCTCTGGAAGCGTAGCTGTGTTTACAAGGAGTTAGATTTTGCATATTACCACTGCTTATGAGTCGTTCTGTGTTTCTGTAGTTGTATGCTTTCAGTGTTGTAAATGTTGTAGTCCTGGTACATTGTATCCCCTGGTCAATAATTAGAATAATCTGAATCAAATGTGATCCTATGAATATGTATGCACTTTTTGGATAGTCCTGCCTATTATTTATTGTTTTTTATTAGTTATTTTTAAAATTAGACTAGATGGGATTTAGTTTTTGATAATTTGAATATGACTCAAGTCCTTAGCTTGGAAAACTAGCCAGTTTCCTTTGAAGTAGACTGGAGCACAGCAGGGAAGGAGATGGAGATGTGTTCAAACATTTTGCTGTGATAATCTGGGGTTAAAAAAAAAAGCCTGACATGAAGAACTCACAATTACATCTGTAATATTTTTTTAACTAAGTCATAGTTAACCATATACCTGTATTATTCATATACCTAAGAACTCAAGTTTTAATGGGCCTGAATTAAAGTAGTTTAGATAGCTAGCTTTTCAGTGAGGACTGCTGAAGGGCAAAAAAGTGTTTGTTTTAAAATACTTCAAATTGTCATGTTGTGAAAAGACTAAAACATGTGGAATGAATATGAGCTGTCTTCTAAAGGTTTGGACACTATCATGGCAATGGCTACCTAACCAAACTGTGGCTAAGGTGTTGAAGCTTAGTGTAATTTCTCAAGTGGTAACAGATGTTTTACTAATAAAATATTGAGAAATAAAAGAATCCTGTTACAGGATTGCAATCCATTCATATTACAAATGGATCTTTACAACTCTTGCAGTAGCAACTTAATTTGCTGCAATAAATAAGTAACAGTACTACAACCATCCTTCTGGGTTTTTATCCAAGTTGAGCCTGTAGTAGTTCATGGTACTTATTTTTGAATGGCCCTAAAATTAATGCAGATCATGGTTTGTGTTTGTCAGTTGTATTCAGATCTTTTTTTTCCCCCCCTGTTGGTCTCCTTCTTGAGTTGTCATGCACTTCCTTCATAGGAGCTAAATAAGGCAGCAGAGTAACAGAGTTAAGGCATGAGAAGCAAACATGCCTGTGAGAAGATGGGAACAGGGCAGTACTGGGAGCATGGAGCTGGTGTATGTGGGGCAGATTAGCATTTCCAGCATGGTAACAGGTTTGTTTGCTGGAAAACCTAGCCAAGCAGTAGTCTGTGTGTACTGAGGCATCTGGTGAGGGAAAGATCTCGTGCAACATGCTTGAAGTTAGTTGTCTGAGCGATAATGTGATTTGGCACACGATTCTAAAGAGTGGGAGTGAATAGCTGGGTAGGGATGCAGGATAATAGATTGGAGTGATTTTAGTGAACGAAGAGACTTCCAAGGTAATGTGTGTTTTGCACCATTAGACTCTGGAATTAACGTTCAGTGGTTTGAAGCATTTGTTTTGAGTTATGATGGGTCATGAGATATTGGACCTTGAAACAATATCCGCCTACGCTTTTCCCTAGTGTGAAGTTTTGGCAACTGGTCCAGAACTTTGTAAAGTAAGTCCTGGAACTTGAAGTAGAGGGATTTTTCAGTTACTGCCAAGATAGAAAGAAGCTTCATTTATGTTTCACTCCAGCAATACTGGCCGCTGTATATTGAATTTTTCTGTGTAAAGAGAACGGTGTAATGCACTATCAAAAATAGGCATACTGTGGATAACACTAATTGGTTTTTCCTCCATGTAACTGCAGTAATGTGCTAGTAGTGTTCCTTGTGTTAGCACCACCCAAGTACAAAGGATTGCATGCATTCTTTATGTGAGTTGATGATATTGGTGTACCAGAGATTAATTCTGGCACAATCTGTTGCATATGTAGACTTCTTGCAAGTGATTTCCTGTAGTTAGACAATGGAACTGTTGACATTGTGTACAGTCTCCTTTTTGCTTTTAGGAAATCTCAGTAATACTGGGATTAGCAGTATATACGTTCTGAGTCACTGTGCAGATACTTTGGGCTTTTATGCAGGAAAGTAATAACTGTATGATCCCGTAAGATAAAACAGGCTTTAAAAAATTCTGCTTTGAGTTTTGTTTTCAAGTTTACATTGTGAGCTCTTAACACTTCAAAGGAACTGGATAGCGTTCTTCTTTAACAGCTTCACGTAACTGAGCGTAAGGAAGGCTATAAAAGCTGTGCTTTGCTGCAGCACAAGACAGAAAAAATTGGTAGCGTACAACTGGAATGTAGTTTAAGCTTTGTGTAAAAATCCTGTTAAAAGATACCACTGAAATAAAAACTTGCTGATCGATGAGGTTATTCTTGGCCAGCAGTCCGTGCATAGCTTTCTGGCTAAGGTGCTAGCAAGGAATGCTGTATTCCCAAGCGTAGTGGGGAGCGGAGGAGAGAGCAGGGCGCTGCGCGCCTCTGAGGAGCTAAGCTGCTCGCACCACTCCGCTGTTGAAGCCTGGCCAAGTGCCTTAGACACGGGCTCCGAGGGGCCACCTGCAGCTCATGAGGGCCATCCATGTGGAGGGCAGCCTGCCAGTGCTTCCACTGCTTGGGGGCAGAGGAGAGTAATCTGAGCTTTAGTGCGTGGAAAGGAGTGGTCAAAGAGGCACCTTTGTGGTAGGTTCTGTTTTCTTATAACAGGGGAATCTTGGGGATGCGTATAGGGAAAGGGCAGGACTTGGTCAGGAGTTTTGTTAGGGATGATTGGATCTGACATCCTCCTGGCAGAGGTGAGGCTGCTGCAGCTCCGTGTCCCACATCCAACCAGACGCATGACTGGCGATGTATTCCCAGCAGGCACAGGCACTTGGATGTGGGTATGCAACGTGTACACACACATCAACACAGGCAGGCACACAGAGCACTCACTTGGACACAAACAGCAGCAATGGTCTCATACTGTACTCTTCACTGGTGATTCCACTGCAAGGATGAAGGTCTCACAAAACCAACAAAAAAAAAAAGTGGATGGATGTCTCCAGCAGCTGGGTTCAGGCACTCTTTGCCCGGTAGCAGCCTCTGGATCTTGGTCTTGTCAGTGGCTGGCACCTCAATATTGGAGCTACTGGGGCTGCAGCCCCACTCCAGTTACTGGCTCTTAATTTCACTTAGTCTGGTCTCTCCAGTTGCTGGCACCACAGACCTATGAGTCTTCTGACTTGTGGTCTGGCTCCACTTGCTGGCACTCAGACCCCTCATACCCACACATGCACTCAGAATGACAACCCGTCATCCAGGAAAATAGTTAGAAATGGAATTTAGCGCAAAGATAGGACAGATGATGCTGATCAGGCACAGACAATTGTTCTGACTAGCCTCTGTTTCCAGCTGACCATATCTTTATATTCCTCTGTTTTCTCCCTACATTTATTGCTTGCTGAATCACCTCTTTCCTTGTCTTTAGTTCCTTTCATAAACTTCCCATAAGTCTTGTACAATCTTGATTTTCCGGCCTCTTACAATGTGTCCTGTACCTCTGGGCAGCAACTGCATTCAGTTCAAAAAGCGTTCTAGCGTTGTCTTATTTTGATGGGTGTTAAGGCTGGGTACTGGGGCAGAGGCTTTCTTCTGATGGCCCTGGGAGAGGCCTGAACAGGGTGTCCTTTCCCTGGAGCCCTTAATCTGGGTTCCCTACCTGACTTTGTGCCTCTGTGCCCCTCTGGTATGGGGAGACGCGCCTTTGATGGGTGGGCTGACGGCTCCCATGATGGACCTGTGAGAAGCTGGGCAGGGTGTTACAGGCGCTGCCCTGCTGGCATTGTTCTTAATACTAGCATAGATTATTGTCAGGCCTGAGCTTGTGATTCTGCATCTTAATCTAGAAGCTATTGATCAAGCTAAAGCTTGTAAATGGAGGTATTATCTTTTATGAGATTAAATATTATCGTTACAAAACCACACAACCTTCTGTAACCATTTCATCCATGTATTTGTATACTTGTTTTCAGGGAGGAGGGCAGTAAAACGTGTCACTACAGTATCATAAGCATTTATGATACATAGCTTAAAAGGATAATTTAATTGACATAGAACCAAAATGAAGGTATTGGCGCCGGAAGCTTTAACAGTTTTTAATAAATGATTTTGCTTCTTTTTTTTTTTTTTTTTTTTTTCAATACTTCCATAGAGATTAATTTAGCCTTTGTCTGGAATTTATTTTCAAAACAAGTCTTAATTATAGGCATTATACTGTTATTTACAAACTTTGGAATTAATGTTGAAACTGCTTTCTGAGAAATGTAATGTCTCATTTTTAATGATTACACTTGCTGTCACAAAGAGGATTTGAATATTAATCTGTAACTTCTATTTATTGTGTCAACTAATGGTTTTTAGTCATCAAAATTAATGTAGTATGTTTACAATGTTTTTATAAATCCAAGATTTGTATATGAGAGTGGGTAGATGGTGCATATTCAGAATACATATGGTCATAGCATTTAAAATAAGCACTGGATATGCGATTATGTGACCTCTGGTTACTGAGGTGGGGGATTATGTGTAGGGATGTTCTGGCAGCTGCATGATAGGTTATGGTCTCAAAGAATGAAAAGCAGAGAAACAAAGACATATCTCTATCAAAAGAAGGAGATTTAAACCTGTGAAATATCATAGAGGTTCCTTAAAAATCTGTGGTTCGTAGGTGGCTCTGTGAACTTAATAAAAAGAGGCAATAGTTCACACTGATTCTCTGAATTATCAGTTATCCCTCCTAGCAGCTGAAATTAATATCAGCAGTAATAAAGTGTGTCTTGTTTATCTGCGGACAGATACATACCATATTTGTGTTGATTTTTGCTTCCTCTTGTTGGTATTAAGTTCTTCAGCAGCATGATGCAGTTGATATGATATAAATAGAAGTTATCTTGAGGTTTCCAACTGAAAGAGGATAGATTTAGATTTGATACTAGGAAGAAATTCTTTACTGTGAGGGTGATGAGACACAGGAACAGGTTGTCCAGAGAAGTTGAGGATGCTTGGACCCTGGAATTGTTCAAGGCCAGGCTGGATGGAACTTTGAGCAGCCTAGTCTAGTGGGAGGTGTGCCTGCCCATGGCCACGGGCTTGCAGCTAGATGCTCCTGAAGGTCCCTTCCAACTCAAACCACTCTATGATTCTATGATACAATTAGTGTAGCATTGATGTGGTAGCTTCCTTTTGTTGATGCTAGCATTAAGATGTGATACCTGGCTGAATAGTATATGTAATATCAAGGGATAAAACCTCACAGCACTTATTTAAAAAATGTGAATATAACTAGTTTTCTTGTTAATTGAGGCGCAATGGAGTTTTGAGTTAGAGCTTAAAGCAGATTTATGGACTGTTTGAGATATGAGGAACTGTCACTTCCTTGAAGAATTACTAGCGTGCTGCATCTATGCATGTTCTGAAGACAAAAACTAGTCTTGTGCATACTTGCAGAGATACTGAGACACATATTTGGGCAACGCTGCTAATTCTCAAGCTTTCCTAATACAAATAATCTTTTGGAGATCAGAGAAATGTTGTTTTCAGAATATTTATGGATATTTGCTATTTATCAAGATGAATCAGCAGTTGAGTATACTGAAATACAGGATGATAAGAGGGGAGTTCTTACAGGTAAATCCAAAAGCATCTGTCTTAGGGGGATATAATGCTCCCATCACTTCTGTACCATCATAGATACTGTACAGAGTGCAATTGGTTTCTTGCTGCTGTGGATTAAATAGCTACTGGTGCTCGTATACTTTTGTCAGGTCCATCTTTTGCATGGGTTAAATGGCACAAATTCTGCCTCTCTTCGTGTCTGTCGAGTAGATAGTATGCTTTCCAGAGCATGGGGATTCTTCACTTTTATGTGTAATGTAAATGTGTAGGTGTGCGCATCAAAACAGAGAAGGCCAACTTAATCATAGAATCGTAGAATGGCAGAGGCTGGAAGGGACCTCAGAGATCATTTTAATCCAACCTCCCTGTCATGGGCAGGGTCACCACCTCTCGACTAGATCAGGCAACATATGGGGACCGAGCAGGAATATTTTGGATAAACTTTCTACCAGAAAGAGGAAATTATTTTCTCTCTGAATGGAAAGGGGTGTGAAAACAACAGGTTTGATGGATGCCTTTGTGTCTTTGATGGAGTAGAAATGAGTCTTTGACTACTTTAGTTAAGGACACTTAATATACCGCAAGCTTCATGAAGTTTAGACCCTGTTACTTATTGGCTGTGCAAGATCTAAGTTACCAAACTGTCTGTTACATAATTAATTGAAAGTTTGTTGTTTTTTCCCCACATTCTTCCTGTTTTCCTCTGTGGAGCACTTCTGTGCCTGTTCCCAAGGTAAGGTTGAATTCTGATGTAAACAAAAAGGCCAGAGGAGCTGGCTGGTTGGTACTCATTCCTCTCCAGGGCCTGTTCCTGCTCTTTTTCTCTGTTAACTGTCTGTTGACTTGTAAGGTTTTCATTTTAACAAGTTTTACTCACACTTGGCAATATTTTTAAGAGTGAGTAAAATACAGAATAAGAAAGCTACTTTCAGTGAAGTGTCACGAAAAATGGTGTGTTACTTAGTATATCTATTTCCTGTATGGATTTGCAATATTATCTTCTGTCCTTGTGGGGAGTCGAGTTTTCCTTTTCTTGCTTCTGCAGATCTAAATAGTTGTAGGACAATGACAGGGAGCTTCTGTTGCCCCTTAAGAGAAGTGTGGCTGGTGCTGCCTGAGTGCCTTGAAGTGAACATCTGCCTGACCCCAAAAAAGTTACAGGTGCTGGTATCTGAGTTAGCAACGTTTGCACTGGCTTTCAGGTGCAAACTTCATTATGCAGGTACCCAAAGAAACAAAAACCTTAATGTTTTTTATTTTCAGGTTTGGAAAAAAGTATCACTGTTGATATTGATTAATTTCATTTCAGTGTGCTGCATTTCAGTTCAGAAAATGCTTCAGTTCCTCAGAAATAAGCAGATTTTTTTTTTTTCCAGTGGAACACTTGAAACACTCGAGTTCTGTAGCTGTTATTAAAAACATTTATGGATAGGATTACCGAGGAGCATGTGTTAATTTTGAGTTTGCTTTCTGTTGCAGTTCCCAGAGTGTGGTTTCTTTGGAATGTATGACAAAATTCTCCTCTTCCGTCATGACCTGAACTCAGATAATATTTTGCAACGAATTACATCAGCAGAAGAGATACATGAGGGAGATCTTGTTGAGGTTGTACTCTCTGGTAGGTATTGTTGCAGCAGTGGACCAACACTTTATTCAGTAGATTAACAGAAAACAGGACTTTATGGAACCTTATCATTCTTGCCTGGAGCTCTTTTACTTAAGTTTGCTACTGGGTGACTGTTTTGGGACAGAGGTTTCCAAGAAAATCCAAGTGGTACTGGTACTTCAATACTCAGTTTTGTTATTGTTCTATTGTCATGTTTTAATGTTCTTCAGGTTTATTATTATAAATAAACATGAATGATAAGAATATTAATTAATAATTATAATAATATA